>NW_006922683.1:238914-242851 GCF_000298275.1 Orycteropus afer afer | reverse complement strand
GAGAGACAGGGACATGAATACATATATGCACACCCATGTTCATCGCAGCACTATTTACAATAGCAAAAAGATGGAAACGACCTAGGTGCCCATCAACAGAAGAATGAATAAGCACTCTGTGGTACATACACACATGGAATACTGTGCAACACTAAATAATTAATGTAGAATTTAAAAACACCACATAATATGGATGAACTTGGAGGACATTATGCTGTGTGAAGTCAATCACAGGACAAATATAGTATTAGTTCATTATTGTATGAAGTCAAGGAAAGGTTTACATATGGAAGATAACTTTCTTGGTTACCAGGGGTAGGAGGGGAGGGAACACTGCTAGATAGGTAGAGACAAGTATTGATTTGGGTGAAGGGAAGGGCAGTGTACCAAATGTAAAGTGATCAACACGGTGGCATTGAGGAAAAGGAAGACAGAGAGTGGTACATGGGAGGTACAGACAATAGAAAAAAAAAAAGAAAGAAAGCCACTCCTCTCCCCAGACCCAGAAATTTTCCCCCAACTTGACCTGAAATTCCACCAAAACGAGATTTGTTTGAGGAACAATTATTTCAAGTGTTATTTAATTGGACAGACCATCCCAGGGCAGTATAGTGTTTAAGAGCTTGGGCACAGAAGTCAGATAAACCTGGTTTCAAATCCACTTTGAAATCTGTCTTCTCCATGGAATAGTTATTGAGACCTCCAACATATGTTTTAATCTCTCTTGGAACCTCATTCTCTCACCTATAAAACTAAGAAAATAGGGTATTTGTGAGGCTTAAATGACTAAGCTCTTAAGAGCATGGTGCCTGCGAAATGGAAAGTGTTCAAGAAATGCTAACCAGTATGATTGTTAGCTGTGTGTCTTTGAGCAAGTTATTTAAACTCTCTGGGTCTCCCTGTCCTCACCTCAGGCAGTGGTTGTGAAGATTCAGTGAGTTAGTAAATGTCAGCGTCTTAGAACAGAGCCTGGCACACACTAAGCACTTAAAAGTAGCTGCTATTATTCTCACCTTAATGAAGTGTGTTTAATCCAAATGATTACTTAATTCCCAACTGAGACTGATAACACTGGAATAGTCTCTTTAGGGAACATAAGGGAAAGTTCTTTGGGAGCCAGAACTGAGGTGTCTGAGGTCGGGTTGGCAACTGGAGAGATTCTAGTGAGTGAGGACACAAAGACATGCTTAGATATGGGAAGGGAAAGGCATAGAGGAATATGGAAAGACTCCAAAGCCTTGATTTACCTCATCCCCAGAGACTCAGCACAACTTTTATCAGGTCTATGTTCTCCCCATCCTCTCATCTGTGTAGCAAAGCATGGCATTTGAGGAAGGAGGTAAGGCAGTTGTAGGGAGCTGGTTTCACAGTGATCCTTGCAGAAGGCTAGAGTTTGCTGCCTGGGCCTGGGTCCAGAACTAGCTATGTGTGGCAAACAGGCATGCCTTGGGGGAGAAGGGGAAAGAGTGGTATTTTATGCTGTGCACATCTGTGTGCAGCTCAAAAGAAGCTGTGGTTTTCACTATCACATTCCTGAGGTGGCCTGCACAGCCATGGCACAGAAGCCTCCAAAGTTCCCCTCTTCTCATCTTAGCTCCTTTCTTTTTGGCTATATAACTTCTTATCAATCTGGACCCAAGCCCATGGCCAGGGCAGTGATGATGGAATAGTGGGACTGAGTCTGGTGAGGTTTGTCAGGTCAAATCTTGGAGAGTTTATTTTGTTGCAGATCAGTTTATGGTTTTTAATTTTAATTTTCTCCAAGTAATATAATTTTAGAAGATGTGTACAAGTGACAGGAATATATAGATAGATCGATAGATAGAGATATATGGAAATAGGGATATATATAGATTTAGATAGATATAGATGAATGCTTAGGAGCTCTGGTAGCGTAGGGCCTAAGGCACTTGACTACTAACCAGAAGGCTGGTGGTTCAAACTCACCAGCCACTCCTTGGAAGGAAGGTTGGGCAATCTACTTCCATAGTGATACTGCCTTGGAAACCCAAGGAGGGGTCGCTATGAGTCAAGTCTGACTCAACGGCACATAACAACAACAACAACAACAGATGAATGCTTATAATTAAAACAGGAGCAGCCCTCTATCCTACCCTTGAGTCTCTTTCTTTAGAGTCAAACACTTCCAACTCTCTCAGTTGTCTCTTCTGTTATTTACTTCTACATTTCTAAATGGCATGCCAATACTGCTATTTCTATTTTAAGTATCTATTGACTTTATTAGAGGAGGATTCAGCTTTCTTACTATCAGCAGAACCATACAGGCACACATACTTCTCCTCTCCTCACACATCTAATAATTACTTATCACAATTTCTGGTTTTAATAATATTCCATGCTTACCTTATTAGGATTATGAATACTGTGCACAACTGAGTCATGCAGAATACTGTGATTACATTTCCTTTCTTGGACAACTTCTTTGCCCTGGAGTTAATTATTGCCTTTCTTTTTTTTTCTTTTTCTGTTTACTTGGTTTTCTATTTACTTTTCATTAATACGTGTATAAAAAATAGGAGTATTTTTCTATCAGAGATGTAAAATTTTATGCAAATACATTATATAACCCATGACTTCCACTTTTTTCTTAGATTTTTTACCTTGCTCCAGTCCGGGGTAGTTGCTGGAGGCTTGGTTTTCAGGTACTTAGCAAAGTCTCAACCACTATTCCACGGAGAACACAGACTTCAAATTATAGCCAGCTCCATGTGAGACCCTAAGGGTAATGCACAGATAAGATAGAACCTTTGCCCTAAATGACCCCACAGCCTCACGGGTGTTTAATTTATATAGTTGTCTCACCAGAGGTCTTAGGCTTGGTGCTGGGACTTTGATCCCACACTCTTTAAGTAGACCTCCCTGTCTCCATTTCCAGTGAGTTACCAGCAGAATATGATTATGATCCTCTAAATAACAAATGTGATCTTAGGCTGCATTAACAGCCTAAGGTTGGGAGGGCTGATATTTCCGTTTGACTCTGTTGATAAACCCTATCTGGGAATTGTGTTCCTTTCCAAGGAACACAAAAAACAGAAACTGGTCTGAATGTGAACAACCATTGGAAAGAGGACTAGAAACTACATCCCAGAAGAAATAGTTGAAAGAACTGGGCACATTTGGCTTCTTGAAAGAGTAGTATTCACATAGTCATCTCTATTTTTCTTCTCTTATATTTCCTTTTCAATTTACTGCAATCTTGTTTCTGCCCCCACTGCTCCACTGAAACTGCTTTCACCATGATCAGAAAGAAAAGAAAAAAACATCTACTGCCATGGAGTAGATTCCGACTCATAGTGACCCTCATTGAGGTTCCAAGGCTGTCAGTTTTTATGGAGTAGATTATCTCATCTTCCTCCCACAGAGCAGCTGGTGGGTTTAAACCAACAACCTTCTGGTTAGCAGCCAAATGCATTACTTCTGCTCCACCAGAGCTTCTTCACCATGATAAGTTGTTGTTGTTGTTATGTGCCGTGGAGTCCGGCCTGACTCAGAGACCCCTCCTTGGGTTTCGGAGAAAGTATCACTATGGAAATAGATTGCCCAACCTTCCTTCGGAGGAGTGGTTGGTGGGTTTGAACAGCCAGCCTTCTGGTTAGGAGTCAAGTGCCTTAGGCACTAAGCTACCAGAGCTCCCCACCATGAAACAGAAGAGAGACTTTCAGAAAAATAGGGAGTGGCCAACAGATAAGGACTTAGATACAACTGCACTGAGTTTGGCAATTAGGAGGCGGTCTTATCATGGTCATCATCATCATCTCATCACCATGATAAGATTGCCTCCTAATTGCCAAACTCAGTACAGTTGTATCTAAGTCCTTATCTGTTGGCCACTCCCTATTTTTTTGAAAGCCTCTCTTCTGTTACTGTCTAATCTTGTAAACCACTTCTGCATATTCATTAGATTCTCTCTCTCCAA
>NW_006922683.1:237514-238079 GCF_000298275.1 Orycteropus afer afer | reverse complement strand
TAAAGGATGTGCAGAAGTGTAGTCCTTCTATGTCCTATGGAATTTCCACCTAGCTGATTCACAAAGCCACTATCACCAAAAACTGAATTCATCTTCACCCCAAAATCTATTCCTCCTCCTATTTTCCTTGTTTTGATTTTTATTGTTCCTCCAACCACCACACTAGAAATCTGAGAGTCATCTTGGACCCTTCCCTCACCCTCATTCTCCACATCATTCAGTAATTCTGTTGATTCCACCTCTTTAATATCTCTTTTCAGCCCAGGGACAACTCAGGGACACACAAAACAGCAGGGCAGAAGAGCAAGAGAAAGGGGATTAAAAGCCAGGAAGCCGGAGAGAGGTACAGTCAGCCACAGGGACCCAGGTGGAGGTGATACGAGAGGTCTCCAACAGCAAGACAAACTTATCTGTCAGTTTGTCCTACTGTGGTGACATGTAGACAAGAGTTTTGAGGCTGAGCCTCTGGTGTTTAAAACCCAGCGAGATGCACCCGGTGCACAGGTTAACAGCCCAGCTTATAGACTGAGACAGACTAGGAAGAAGGAAGAGGCCGTCCACTTCT
>NW_006922683.1:229464-232665 GCF_000298275.1 Orycteropus afer afer | reverse complement strand
TGGTGGTTCAAACCCACCAGCCACTCCTCGGAAGGAAGGTTGGGCAATCTACTTCCATAGTGATACTGCCTCGGAAACCCAAGGAGGGGTCGCTTTGAGTCAGGTCTGACTCAATGGCAAATAACAACAGTTTAGTAAGTAAGCACAAGTAAGCCCATGCTTACTTTGCTCACTGGATATTCTGTCCCTGTCAGGGATTGTAACTTTGAAGAGGCTTTGATTTTATAGGAAGGTGCTGTGGGGTGCTTGATATGGTGGGAAAAAAAATGTGAAATTGTTCACTACAGATTAATAAGTAAGTTTATCAGACACTGCCTCTATTCATGTCCCTTACCTTTCCTCCAGGCGAGGCCACTTTGACTCATGACTGCTCATTCTGAGTAGGACAGCTGTTGTTTATTTTTATAGCCACTTAACTAAAGACCTATCATCCACCTGTATTTGTCCTATAATGCTTCTAATCTCAGTCTGGCTCTACGCACCCAATGAACTACTGCTTCTCCCAGAGTTATGTCCATGATCTCCTTCCCCTGGAGTGGGGAGACTGACTTTAATCTTACCCTGTTCTGATTCAACTCTGTGAAAGCTCAGAGTCAGGAATAGGAGCATGTGGCTCCTTTCAGACCCACTCAAGGAAGACCCTCACAAAATTCTAGGTGTGCTAATGGATGCAGTACAAAGAGATATTGGATTAGAGGTCAGGGTACCTCCCTTCTCGTCCTGGCTTTTTAGTTGATTTCTTGCATGCCTTTCACTTGGCTAAACCAATCCCCTTCTCTGGGCCTCAGTATCCCCATCTGTAAAATCCAGGAGCAGAGGAGGTTACCAATTACATGACATCTATGGACAGTGAGTTTCAGTCCAGCCCAGATGCTGCTTTGCCTCCACAGGCTCTGCAGCTCTGATTTCTGGCCAAAGGTCCAAGGGGTGTATTAAGAAGATAAGCAGCCCTGAAGAGAAGATCTGTGAGAAGGATTTGGATGCAGAAACAGGCCCTAGGGAAAGAAGCAAGTTCGAATCCAAGAAGGAAACTAACTACTTCCTGGCTGTTGAGAATTGAAGCTCAACCCTGGAGGGTTTTCCAGTCCAAAACCAAGGGACCCAGGATGGCCGCCTCTTTCTAAACTCTCTGGCCATGAGTCCTGGCTTTGCTGTGGGTGTTTGCACATATGCATCACACAGAACCCTGAGAGCCAGGAAAAGTTAGGCACTTCTTTCCACAGGAGAGTGGAGATGAGAACGCTCTCTGGCCAGGGCTGCAAACCAGGGAGCTGGAGGGAGAGGCTTTCCAGGTCGGTCCTCCTGCTCCTCCCTAAACTGGCAGATGCAGAGCCCAGGATGGGTTGGGATCTCTGATTTTGCCCTCTCCCATATCAGGAGTTGCTCAGCAGCCCAGCTTCCTTTTTGGGTTAATTGGTGTTCCCTCTAGTTACTCCCTTTTTTAATTCCCCTCCCAGTTCCCATAGCAACTAGGCTGTAGCAGCCAGAACTAGATTGAGCCTAATGGTGGCTGGACTGAGGTGGGAAAGGGAGTCTTGTAAGGAAAGGAAGGCACTGCCAAGTTGAGGCTTTTCACCCTACTCATTCCCTGCCACTACCTCACGGGTTAAACTCACAGGACAGAGTATGAATGAAGAAGCCTTTTCTGTCAGGGTGGAGTTTAAAGAGCCTGAAACCCCAGAGCTAGCCTGGTTCTCCTAAGCTTTTGTCCACCACTGACATGCTGTGTCCTGCTCCTGAGTTTATAAATTGTAGTAGCTGATAGGATTACTCAGATAGGAAGAGCCCTGGAGTTGGAATCAGGAAACCAGGTTTCAAGTTCTTCCCTCTGCCACTATTTTATGTGTCTGTAGACAAGTCCTTCCCCACTTTCTGGGTCTCAGTTTATCTATCTATAAAATTATGAAGTAAGACTAGGCTGATGGTTCTCAACCCAGGCTGCACATTACCATAGGTTTTTTTTTTGTTTGTTTTTGTTTTTTTTTTTAATTACAGATGGGTAGGCCCCACCAACAAGGATTTTGATTTAGTTGATCTGGAATTGATGTAGGCCAAGTAGGGATATTTTTTAAAAGCTCTTCAGGTGAGTCAAATATGCATCCAGGGTTAAGAAACTGTAGAGCAAAAGATGTCCAAGGATTTCCCAGTTTTGAGTATTGTCTGGTTCTGAGACATTTCTTCCATGGTCTACCTCTTTTGTGGCTCTTCCCAAGCTCCCTGTGATTGCCCAAATAAACCAGTCCTAATGCTAATGAGACTGGGCAAGTTACTTAGACCTATCTAGGGAACAGGGCTCTAGAGCTTAAGGCAAGCTTGTAACATAGGTGGTAACACTGAGTGCCAGGCCTTTCACCTGAGAAAGGACCTCAGCCACTTCTAGACCCCAGACTACCTCTAAAATATGTGGGCCAGTAGTAGCCTCATCTGGCTGTTGTGGGGCCAAGGAATTGGATTATCTCCCAGCCCCATGTCACTCTTCTTCCTCCATTACCCTTATTAGCTCCTTGCCTGTTCCTGCTTTGCCACCCACAGGCCTGGTGTCCTCCCCAGGCAATCTGCTCACCCACTTGTTACCATAGTGACTCTAGCTGAGGGTGTGGGGACTGAAGGGGGTCGTCTAATTAAGAAGAAAGGCCACTTTCCCACTGTCAGGCCACCCCCTTCCTTCCCCCACTATTAGCAGACAAACTGGAGTGCTCAGCCACTGTACAGCCTGTTATTAGGCTAATTGCAAGTGCCTGGAGGGAGGCTGGAACTCCACTGGGGCCTCCTCACCTAGGAGCAGGAACACTGTACTAACAGGGTCCAGGGAGAATCCCACAGCGGCCTCTGAGCCCAGCCTGTGGAGGGGGGGATGGTTCTACCCGGCATTGGGTAAGGGTTGAGGCAGGCTGCAACCATTGGGGCAGAGACTGTGGACAAAGCCTCAACTTGGCACTCTGGGGCCCAAAAGATGGGAGGGGTGTTCTGAAGTACTGGGACCTATTTCTTTCTCTTACCTTCCTTCTACTCTATTACCCTTCTTTCATAGCCTTGCTTTCCTACACTTCCCATCTGTGGTAGTTATGTTTGTGTGTCGACTTGGCTGGGCCTGGTTGAGTGGCTGGGCAGCTGGTAGTAGTTATTCCCCATGATGAGACTGGCAATCAGCTCCATGATGGGATCTACCACAAGCAGCTGAGTAGCTGCCTTTGGAAATGT
>NW_006922683.1:211887-229184 GCF_000298275.1 Orycteropus afer afer | reverse complement strand
AAGAATAAATTCCTGTTTATTGAGGCCATTGCCATTTGTGGTATATTCCTGGCAGAGTGACACTAGGTAATCAGAACAGAATTTGGTACCGAGAGAGTGGGGTGCTGCTCTGACAGATACCTAAAATGTGGAAACAGGAGTGGAGTGTGTCCTTGACCCAAGACCCTGGCAGAGAGACCCTGGCATACAGCATGACAGATGGCAGGACAGACGGCAGGAGTAGAGCCCAGAGACTGGCATGAGAGACGGCAGGAGCAGAACCGAGAACCGGCATGAGACAGCGACAGCCTTACCAGCCCACGGAGGGGAAAGTTTGATGCCTTTGGTTAGGCGGCTTCCTGAAGGAGTGGGTTGCCTTGGGGCATTAGTTGGTGAAGAGACCGATATAAAATGGAGTAGCAGGTGGCCAGCCCACGGAACAAGAAAGCTAAATGTCCTTTGGGGCAAGAAGATTCCTGGCAGAGTGGGTTGCTCTTGGGCATTTATCGGCAGAAGCGGAGAGACCAAGGAAGTAGAAGCAGAGCTGCCTCAGCCTTAATAAGGGTAGGACCATGGCCTTTGGGGGTGGAACAATTACAGTCCCCTAGGTTTCAAAGAGCCAGGCCTTCACCAACTTGGTTCTGGAGTGTGGGGTGCTTGTTCATGTGAGCCAGTGGGATGGAGCCAAAGCCGCTGCCCAAGAGTGAGGGGGCGGGGCTGCCATGCCCAAGAGGGAGAGGAAGGGAGCCCGCCAGGCTAAGGGGGTGAGGTCACCACTTAGAGGAACTGGGAGACTGGAGCCACCCAGTGGAGGAGATCTGTACAGATGCCAAGTTGACAAGGGGTGGAATTGAGGTAGTTATGTTTGTGTGTCAACTTGGCTGGGCCTGGTTGAGTGGCTGGCAGCTGGTGGTAGTTATTCCCCATTATGGGACTGGCAATCATCTCCATGGTGGGATATACCACAAGCAGCTGAGTAGCTGCCTTTGGGAATGTGGTCTACTTCCTGTATTTAAGGAGAAGCCTTGGTAATGGTCTCTAGCCTATGGTATGCTTGGACCTTGCATGTAGCTGTGTCATTGCTCAGCAGCCTGCTATGCTCTGCCAACCTTGGGACTTAAAATGGACTTAAGTTAATGGCCTGCCTTGTGGTTTGGTAACATCGGGACTGTGCCTTTTGACTTGTCAACCTTGGGGTTCTCAGCCTCAGCAGCCTGCAGCTGTCTAAGTGAAGAAACGTCTCTAGCTCCAGTGGGCCAGGAGCAGGAGGCAGAGCTGGACCCCAAGGTTGAGGGGCTTTGACCCAGCCCCTAGAGCCTGGCACTCTGAACTTGGACTTAAAGCCTCCAAATTGTAAGAATAAACTCCTGTTTGTTTGAGCCATCCCATTTGTGGTATATTCTTGTCAGAGCAGCAGTAGGTATCCAGGACACCATCTTTCCCCTCTGCCCTTATTCCCTCTTATTCCACCATTGCTCACTCTTACTCCCATCTTTTTCTTCCTCTTCCTTATCCCCTTGTCTTACCCCCTTTTACGTCCCCTGCCCTTTCTTATCCCTCTACTCTTTTTTATCTTGTCTTTTTTTACTCTCACCCTAATCTCTTACTCCTTTACATCCTCCATCACTCTTATTTCCCTGCTCTTTCTCCCCAACCCTGTTTTTTTTTCTTACTCCCCTATTACCAGCATTTCTTACCTCCCCAACCTTCTGCTCTTCCTTACCCTTTCTCTTATACACCTCCCCTCTCCTACTCCCTTACCCATGCTGCTCTCTTAGCCCCTCACTATTGCCTCTTACCTCTTAGTCCCCTCCTACCAAGCCCTCTCTCACTGTCTCCCAGCTCTCTCTCTTACCTTTGTTCTTTATTGCCTCCTTCACTCCTTTCTTACTCCCTTGCATATATTTTTTTTATCCCAATAATCTCACTTCTAGGAATTTATGTAAATAAAATTTCACACAAATGTATGAGATGTGTGTACACAGATGTCCAATGAAACATTTATAATAGTAAAAATGTTCATCAACAGGAGATTGGTACCTTTTCCATCCATTCATAGAAAACTATACTCTGTTCTCTTAGCATAATATGCATTTACTCAATTCCATGCCTTCACATGGGAGCTCTGGTAGCATAGTGCCTAAAGCACTTAACTGCTAACCAGAAGGCTGGCGGTTCAAACCCACCAGCCACTCCTCAGAAGGAAGGTTGGACAATCTACTTCCGTAGTGATACTGCCTCAGAAACCCAAGGAGGGGTCGCTATGGGTCAGGTCTGACTCGACGGCACATAACAAACAACAACATGCCTTCACATAAGCTGTTGTCTCAGCTTGGAACACCCTTTTGCCTCATCTCTACCAGTCTTATATAAATCTACTTTGAGTTCCAGCTCAACTAATCCCCTCAGTGAAGTCTTTCCTAGCTTCTGTAATTGTTCCCATGCAGTGGTCTTTGGTTTGATCTCTCTTATCGTATAGATCATATTCTGCTATAGATTCAAGTTAGATGTGCCTTCCCACAAAACTGGAATTTTCTTGAGAGTGGGGACATGTCTTCATTTATTTGTCCTGCTCATTCAGTCAACAAGTGTTTATTTGTTTTCAGGTATACTGTGCTGAGCACACAGTGGTCAATAAGACCCATGTCTGCTTTCATACATACATACTGCTTTCATACATACAGGCTGACAGATGAAAAACAAGAACGTAGACAAAGTAATAACTGGTGAAGAAATAATTAAGGGAAAAGTAAGAATAAGGGGCAGGGGTTAGCTCCTCTAGCTAGTGGTCAAGGAGATCTTTTCTGAGAAGGTAACATTTAAACTGAAATCTGAAGGATGAGAAGGACCCAGCCACACCAAAAATACAAGGAAGAACATTCTAGGTCAAGAGAACAGCATGTGCCAAGACCCTGAGGTGGGAAGAAGTCTGGCAAGTTCAAGGAAAAGAAAGAAAACCTCTGTGTGTACGCCTGAGGGGAGAGGTAGAAAATGAGATTGAAGAGCAAGACAGGGTCTGAGTTATGCAGTGGTTTGATGGCTATGGGCAGAACTTTGGGTTTCATTCTAAATACATTGAAGGGTTTGACCTGGTATCAATTTTGAGATTGCTTTTACCATTTGGACAGTGGTGGTCTGGAAAGAACAAGAGTGGAAGTGGGGAGGCCATATAGCAGATTGTTGTCCAGGTGAGAGTTGGTAATGACCTGCACAAAAGGTAGGAAAGTGAAGATGGAGAAAAGTACAAGAGGATTCAAGTTGGGTTTTGTAGGTAGAATTGACAGGTCATGTTGATGGACTAAATGTGGGGGAACAGTGAGAAGAATGAAGGTTGACACCTAGGTTTCTGGCTTGAGTACCTAGGGGGATGGTGGTGCATTTACTGAAATGGTCAAGACTTGGAGGTGGGAGCATAAAAAAAAATCAAGAACTGCATTTTGAAATTTTGATTATGTTAAATTTGAGATGCCTTTAAGATACCAAGTCCCAAACAATGCTTTGTTGCTTAGGAGTTGATTTGATAGCTGTACCATCTCCACCACTACCATGCTACAACCCATCACCACCATTACCATCTCACTTTTGGAAAGGCCACTGTAGGCTTTCATTGACAAAGTCCATCTTCACAGTAGAGTTACTTGTACTGTTAGTTTAAAGTAAGTTTGAGGAACTGTGTGTGACATAGCACTTCTAAGACCACATTGCTTAGAGTGTCTCCTGCAGCAGAATGGCCTGGACCTTTGTTCAAAATGCAGATTCCTGGGCCCAACTCAATCCTTTTGAAGCTGAATTGGAGGGAGGCATCTGCATATTTAACAAGTGTACGTGGGGATTCTGAGAACCGTTGCTGTGTGGAGCAACTATAAACCTAGAAGGTACCCCTGAAGATAACAGGGCTGGATGTGGGCAGGACTCTTAACCCCATGAATGAAGGGCAACTGGGCATCCTGTTAAAATGTAGATACTGGCTTGGCATGTCTGAATCAGGGCCTGAAATTCTCCATTTCTAGCAAGCCCCTAAGTGTGATGCCTTTGCTACCAGCCTAGGATCACACTTGGTAGCAAGGGGCTAGATCAGTGGTTCTCAAAGGGAGCAACTTTGCTCTTCAGAGGACATTTGGCAGTGTCTGGAGACATCTGTTGGTTGTCACAAATGAGGGTGGGGGTGCTACTGGTATCTGGTATGTAGAGGCCAGGGATGCTGCACAATATCCTATAATGCTCCTAGAACAACAGAAAAAATTATCTAGCACAAGATGCCAGTATTGCTGCTGTTGAAAAATCCTGGGCTTAACGATAGCCAGAGTATGGGTCAGGGAACCTTGCTTAGCCAGGTGCCAGTGCCTAGTAGGTGTGGGCTAGATGAAGGACAGGAAGCATACCTGTGAAAATGTAAGGTAAAGGTTCCAAATGAAACATAGTTGTATCTGTGGTGTCTGCTCCATGCCGTGGCTGAAGCCAACAGGACAGAGCATGGATTAAGTAGAGCTTGAAGGCACATGTGGCGCCTGGCAAGGCAGATTACTGATTTTATTTAAAATAATTCCTCACATTTGAATTGCATTTTAGAGTTTGAAAAAACATTTCCATATGTGTCATGTTATTTGATCCACAACACCCTCATGAGGTAGAGCAAGGATTGTTCTCTTTCCTGAATTTAAGATTTCTTGTGGTGCAATGGTTAAAACATTTGGCTGCTAATTAAGTGGTCAGCGGTTTGAAACCACCAGCTGCTCTGCAGGAGAAAAATGAGGAAGTCTGCTTCCTTAAATATTTAGAGCCTTGGAAACCCTATTGGAACAGTTCTACTCTGTCCTATAGTATTGCTATGAGTTGGAATTGACTCGATGGCAGTGGGTTTGGTGGTGGTTTTTTGTTTGTTTCTGAATCTAGAAACTTAACTCAATCAGCCAAATAAATGCTTATTGAATTGAATGGAACTGAAATTCACTTCATTATAGATACTCTTAGAACAGTCAGGACACCTCTTTCAGCCAATTTTGAAATGGAAGAGTTGGATGGCGTGATTGGTAAGACCCTTTCCAGCTCTGACATAAGTAATTTTGTGATTTTGCCAAAAAATTGATTTGAGTCTTAGGTGACTGCAGATTGAGACCATGGATATGAGATGGGAGAACTTACAGTAGAATGTAGTGCCATTGACCCAAACCTTCCTCATCTGCACCCCCTTGGATCCTAGGCTTGGGGTAGTGAAGTCCCCTGAGAAGCTGCAAGTACACCCCCTTCTCATCCCTCTTCTCTGAGGTGGGAAGGGACTGGCACCTGGGCTGATGCTTTTTCCTCTCCCCACAGGCTGTCTACAAGGCCTGGCTGTGCTCAGAATACTTCAGCGTGACCCAGCAGGAATGCCAGCGCTGGGTGCCCTGCAAGCAATACTGCCTGGAGGTGCAGACCCGGTGCCCCTTTATACTCCCTGACAATGAGGAAATGGTGTACGGAGGGCTCCCTGGCTTTATTTGTACAGGTAAAGGCAGGGCACTGGGGAAGAGGGAGGAGGCCAGGGGACTAAGGTAGGTACAACTCAAGACAGTGGGAGCAGGGAGGACAACAGGGGAGTCAGGTAAGAAGATGGTTAAGTGGATGGAAAAGTGGGCAGGGAGGGTCGAATAGAATAGGGGAAAGGCCAAAGTGGCCATCTCTACCCAGAACATGCCAAGCTAGGTATCATCACAGAGAAACTAGCTAGGGCCCCAGGGAGACAAGGATCCAGGAAGGGAAGGTATTGAAGGGCAGGGAGGGGAAAGGAGCCTTGGGCAAAGCTATCTGAGTGGTTCTAGATTTGAAAAAATCTCCTCTCCAGGTAAGACATAACATCAGCCCCCTGAGCACCCCACCACACCTCCCTTATCCATTGGCAGGGTTGCTGGATACTTCGCCAAAGCGGCTGGAAACCAAGTGCTGCGACGTGCAGTGGGTCTCCTGTGAATTGGAAAAGAAGAAGTTCAAGGAGACTGAGGCCCCCAAAACTCACCACCAGCAATTCCACCACTCCTATTTCCACCACTATCACCAACAGTACCACCACTACCACCCCCACCATGACCCCCCAGGCCGCATCAGCCACAAGCCTTCCCTGCTGCCTGTCTCTGGGGGCTCCTGCCTCAGCCCCAGCAGGATCCGGCTCTGTGTCCTTGTTCTCATGCTCCTCCACACCATGGTGTCCTTCTCCAGCAACCAAGGTGGTGGGGGACTGGGGCTGGAGGCACTGCCTGCCCTAGAAGAGGGCCTGACACAGGAAGAATGACAGCAAGGAAGAAGAACCAGATGACCACCACACACTGACATCAGCTCCAGCCCCTCCCAGGTGGGAGGGAGGGGGCTCCTCCCATGGGAGGTGTAAGACCAGATTGGGGGCTGGGGAAAATGGGGGACAATGTATCCCCCCCAAGCTACCCCTACTACAAAAGTAGCTCTAACAGAATGGGCAAAGAGCCCCAGGGAGCTAAAAACCCATCCAGGAGAAAAAGACAAGAGCAGCAGGTGCCCCCGCCCAGGGCCACATCTATGGGGCTTAGCAAAAAAAAAAAAAAAAAAGGGGGAGTGAGCAGGGGCTAGAAATTCCCACCCCTGCTAAAAGCCCTGATCCTAGGGAAGGAGGCTGCTCACCCAGCTTTGACCCTGCAGGGAATGTTGGGGGGCACAGAGGGGAGACACTCTTTCCCCCCTCCACATTCTTTTTGTTGCCAAAATCCTTAATACCCTCCATCCCATATCCCTACAGGTGCCGGCAGACAGTGCAGTGTCCTTCCTCCCACTTCAGAGCACCTTGCCCCACATGGCTAGGAGATGAGGTATGCACAGTTGGAGCTAGTTTGGGGCCCCAGTTAAGCTGTGCCCACCATCCTAGTCAATGAGGCATAAAAATGGGACGCAGAATGAGTGCTGAGAGAAAGTGGAGATCAGGAAGGTGGAAAGGAAAGGAGAGAAGTAGACATAGAAGATATAGCCAAATGGACTGTTGCCACCTGGCTTTGGGAAGGTAGACTCAAGAACAGCTCCTCAAGTCAAAGAAAGTTGCATAAGGAGCCTTCTGAGAAAAGAGTAGAAACTGAGTTGTTGGCCTTGAAACAAAAGGCTGAGGATACATGGTCAGATAGCTGCTATCTAAAGGTCCATATCTTACAGAAGGTGCACATACTCCTAAGGGCCTCTCCTTCCCTGGAGATCTTGGCCTTGAGGCCAAAGAAGTTTCCATTTCTGATCTCCATGGGGAGGAGGGATTTAAGCCCAAGTGGATCAGGCCTGGCCTGGGTCCCCATACCCCTACTTCTTGTCCTAGCCCAGGCCTCCATGAAGGAGAACCTAGCGGTATTGTTCCAGAGCTCTCCAGAGATGAGCCTCACCCTGTCCCTGACCCCAGACTACCAAAGAGTATTCCTCCTTCCCTATTCCTGACCCCATGGGTTCCCATCCCAATTATGGGACAACCAAACTCCTCCTTAGCCTGGAGCAGGTCTCTTGCTCCAGCCACCCATCCCTCTTGCTGGAGAAAGGCCAGAGACTGGCAAGAGGACCCTTGGTTGAGAGCTCGAACTCTTTAGTTAGGCTAGATGGTTCTATAAGAGAAGAGTCATGAGAGCCCTTTGGGGCCATGCCTTGCCCTGGTGTACTAGGAGGGGGAGGCCACATTGCCTGAACCATTTAAAAGCTAATAGGAATGAACAAGTCACTGTGAATTCAAATTGGCTCAATGGCAATGAATTAGGAACAAATAAGAAAGGGAGTCAGAACTCTGCATAGGCCAAGGGGCTTTCAATACCAGAAGGGCCTGGGCCTAGACTGCATTAGAGTGAAGCCAAAAAGGGGATGTGGAGGGGAGAGCTGGAATTGGTTGGCTGAAAGATAACTGGGAGACCTCCTTAGTAAAGGAAACCATTAAAGGGCTTCAGCTGGGTCCCAAATAGGCTTAGTGAGTCTTGGAAGTCCTTCCTTTCCAGTTTTCTCATTTCTCACAGTGTGCCCCCTCCACCCATATGCCCTGCCCATGCTCCCTTTTTGGCCTTCAGCACTTGGGGCCTAGCCACATACCCTGTTCCTGGAGTGCTCTTTTTAGCTGGAGAGGGGAAGAAGTGCTGGCTCCTTTCCAGAGATGCTTATGTATAAGTGAAGGGGCAGATGATTAGGCTCCAGGGAGACCCTAGGTACTGCCTTCTAACTCCTGCATCCTCTGGAGGGGAAAGGGACTGGGAAGTAAAGGGAGACCTGTACAGCCCCAGGGAATGGACCCTTGAAGAATCCCATCCTCTCTTCCACCTCACCAAGTGCCCAGGAGACCCCTGGCTCAGACCAGCTGAGGGCCTTGCCCCGTGGCAGGGGGAAGGGGCACCATACTCCATGTCTAAGTCATTTGACTGTCCCTATCTACCCCACCACCCAGAACACCACCTGTCTGGCTGCCCCTCCCCTTCACCACAGGCAGCAGAGCTGGGCAGCTTTCTTATGCCATTTTCTACACTGTGCTTCATGAGTAGGACTTTCTTGCATTAGTTCTTTGACTGAGTCTTCAAGCTGGTTTCCAAGTAGTCCCCCATCCCTCCTTCCTTTACCCAGCTATGATTCAGTTGTCTCTGCCCTTCTTATCCCTGCCTCCGTGTTTTGGTGAAAGTCTATGTGTACTGCTTTCTGTTTTATTGCATTGTGGGGCAGAGGCCGCTCTGTTCTTTAATCCCATAAAGAAATAAATGGTAAGACTTGATGATAACCCTCCCTTCATGGCTTTGTTCTGTGGAGTCAAGCTTGTTGCCTTAGGAAACAGTCTATGACTTTGGGAGTGGGTGAGACCAGAGGATGCTGACCCTATGCCCCATCCCCTGTTGGCTCCAATCTCAGGGAAAAAAAAAAAAGGTAATCTCAGTAGTAGACCAGTGTAGACAAAGGATCATAAACTTAACCATTTGCAAGGATCAGGCAGATAAATGTAAATGAGTGAAGTGGGCCAGGCTGGGGAAAAGTATAGACTCAAATGTAGTAACTGCTAAAAACTATACAGTACATTCCTTGTTTAAAGGGGGAGGCTGAAGCTCAGTGTTGTCTTGTGGGAACGTGGGTTCAGTGTTGCTGATTTTCGGATTCTTCAAGGAAAGTCACAGGCCTCCATATTTTTATGTGAAACCTGTTACATTCCTAAATGCTGAAAAAAAAAAAAGAAGAAGCTGTGTGGCCTGAACATATCTTCTGGCCCCATGTGACTTTGGGGATTACCAGTTATCCACCTTTTCTGCAGCTTTTGGTTCTAGTCTACCAGTCTCATCTCTCCTACACCTCATCACCAGCTCCATCTTCCCACCACAGGAGTGAAAGTCACTCAAAAGAACTGTTAAGGAGTGGCAAAAAGAGCCCTCCACCACTACTACCCCTTTCACATAAATAGAGAGAGGGAGAACAGTGAGTTAGAAGGGAGTCTGGTGTCTTGACTGAACTAATGAATTACTTTGCCAAGACAAAAACATGAGCTCCCCAATTTCCCTAAGATGGCATAGCATGGAGATTAAGGGTATGGACTCTGAAGCCAGACTATAGGAGTTCAAAGTGTAGTCTTACCATCTCCTACTTGTATGACCTTGGACAAGGTCCCTTACTTATTTGAGCCTTGGTGTCCTCATCTGTCAAAAAGGTTATTGTGTGAATTAAATGATGTATGCAAAGCATTTTATACAACATATGGAACAAAAGAGCCATGTTGATAATTATTATTACCATTAGTCACTCAGCCTTCTCTTTCTTTCACCCCTCACTTGAGATGGTCATCAAGTTCCATCAATTATACCTAGGTAATCTGTGTCAAAATCTTCCCCTCCTTCCCATCCCCATTCCCACTCAGCTGTTTCAGGTCCTCAGCAGTTCTTGCCTGGACTACTACAATAGCCTAATTACTGATGGCCTGATCCAATTGTTCTGACCCCAATCCATCCTCTACCTAGTACAGTGTCAGGGCCTTAGGAGGTGCTCAACACTTACTTTTTTTCTTTTGGAAAGAATTGCTGCCATGTTTGGATTTCCTAATGTACACATCTAATCTTCCTAAAGTTAACATATTGTAGCTCTGCTCAAAAAATCAGATGGTTCCACATTGCCTGTAGAAGAGTGTAAACATCTCAGCATGATATTCAAGGTTCTTTGCATTTGGATCCTATCCTACCAGTCTGATCTTCCACCATAGGCTCGCATACACTCATGTCCCAGCTGCATTTAACTACTGGCTGTTCATTGAATAAGGTCTACACCTTCTCATTTCCCCACCTTTGCTCATAATGTCTCTTTTGCCTGGAATACACTCTCTTCATCTTTGCCTATCACTGCCTTACTTAGTTTTCAAAGCCCACTCAAATGCCACCTCTGCTATTAAGACTTCCACATTCCTCCTTTCCTAAGCTGGAAACAATCTTTTCTTCCTTTGTATTTCTGTAACACTTTGCACTTTAATTATGGTACTTATTACATCGTGCCTGTATTTGACTTATTTACTCAGTCCAAACATACTAAGCAATTACAATATGCCAAGCGCTGGGCTGGGTGCTGGAAATACAGCAGTAAATGACAGACATATCCACAATATAGTATGACTTATGCATCATTTGGCAACCATAATATGCTCACTCTTATGTTAGAGCTTTTGTTCATGAAGAAGGAGCCAAGATCTCTTGGCCTCAGACATGAGAAAGTGAGGTGAGAGACTGGCTATCCCCCTCTAGCCTGGTACACAGGAAGAGCATAGGGGGCTACATGTCCACAGTGGTAAGGGAGCAAAGAGCATAATGGCTGTTCCAAATACATGGTCCTATGTGTCACACATTGTCCTTTGACTGCTAACTAAGCTAGCACTGTCCTGCAGCTGCCCTTCTGAGCTCCCTGCCTCCATACAGGTCCATACCCTGGTACTCTCACTTCATGCCAGGTCTAGCTGCAAAAAGCCTCAGTCCCAGTCTCAGTCCGTGCAAGGAGGGATGTTGGCAGTGGCTCCACCCCTGGAAGTGCAACCAAATCACCTGGAGGGTTTTAGGTCTGGCCCCATCAGCAGAGATGTATGTAATTTAATTAGTCTGGGTTTGGGTCCTAGCTTCTGGATTGTTTAACAAACTCCATAGTCAATTCTAATGTCCAGCCAGGATTGACAATCACTGGATGAAAAGATGGATGGAACTACGTGAAGTCATTGTTATCTGAGGATAAATGATTACTGGAAAAATACCATTTAAAATGAATCCACTTGAAATGGGGACCCACATTTCATAGTAAAGAATGAGGGGGACGATTTGATTGGGACTTTAACTTGAAAAATAAAATTAAAGATGTGGAAAATACTGTATTTTAGATTTAAGACATTGAGTAATAATTGCAAATATCCACTAATTCTTAGAATGAAAAAACAATGAATTGAGCATGAGAGGATAATATTATTTCCCTGCCCAAAGTCTAGGAAAGCAAGCACAATATTGACTTTTTCAGCACAGTCATAAAAAAGTTTTTGTTTAGCTTTGTTTTCCCAAGATTAGAGAGCTTCTCCAGTTATCCCAAGATATAACCTTTTAAGAGTCAAATTATTCTCTTTGAAGCCTTGATCTTGTCATTATCCTGGTCAATTTTCTCTTCTGTCAATATGTATTAACAATATCTCTGCCAAATCCCTATTTATCAAGGATTTTACTTGCCAGTAGAGATTGTCACTAGCATCACTTTCATTGACTCCATGAAACTGAATCTTTTTCAAGACCTTTGATTTCACTCTAAAATTTATGCACATAGTCTAATACTAAAAATTAACAAGAGACTGAAAAATACCTTGGCAAAACGGGTGTGGATAAACAGCTAAGTTTAATTAGGCTGTTAAATGAGGGAAGGGAGCTCTGGTAGCCTAGTGCCTAAGGCATTTGACTGCTAACCAGAAGGCTGGTGATTCAAACCCACCAGCCACTTCTTGGAAGAAAGACTGGGCAATCTACTTCAGTAGAGATACCACCTCAGAAACCCAGGGAAGGGTCGCCCGACTTATGGCAGTAATTTTTTCTTTTCTTTTCTTTCTTTTTTTTTTTTTTTTAAGTGAGGGAAGGGGCCCTGGTGACAAAGTGGCTAAGTCGCTCAGCTGCTAACCAAAAGGTGTTTGGTTCAGTATGCTTCCATAAAGATTACAACCTTGGAAACTGTATGGGGCAGTTCTGTGCTATCTTATCGGATTGCTATGACTCAGAATTGACTCGATGGCAACAGGATGTTTTTGCTTTTAAGTGAGGGAAAGAGTTTTTGTGGAAACTCAAAATAGTAAATATTTTGTACTATGAGCACTTTTGCATTTCTACCCAACTTCATAAAGTCTCTTTTACTTTCTGGGTTTTAATCTGTTGTGTCTTTAAAATGAAGGTATAGGATAGGATATAGGATTAGTTGTTGTTAAAAAAAAATTAGATAAATAAATGGAAATGAAATAATATGTGTAAAACTTTGAGCAATGAGCACAATTCCTGGCACAGAGGAGAAACTCCAAAATTCTGCTTTCCTTTCCCTCCCAAACAGTTTTAGATTCTTAAGAGACACAGAGGCAAAGAAGTGAAAAGGGGCAAGCCTATCAGAGTCAACTAGAAAGAATACCCTGAATTTCTGCCCCATGCCAAAGTTTCTGTCCTACTGTCATTACCTTTTGTCATTACGTACTGTCATTACTCTTTGTGGAGGGTGACTGAAATTTATTCATTGAGTACTGAGCTATTAGACTAACTGCTTAAGGATGGGTGGTGGGAATCCAAAGATCACTTAGACTTGAAATCTGCCCTCAAGAAGCTTCTGGGCTGGCTTCTGGGCTGGCTGGGGAGAAAATGCATTAACAGAAATCACTCAAAAGCCATCCAGAATCTGACAATTTCTCCCCATTTTCATTGTCAGTACCTAGTTTAAGCCACCATCAACTCCCCTGTACCACTACAAAGGCCTTCTAACTGTTCTCCAAGCTTCCAATCTTGCCCCCAATAAAGTCCATCATTCCAACAGCAACCAGAGTGACCTTTTAAGAATGTAAATCATATCATGTCTCACACCTTCTGAAACCCTCCAATAGCTTCCCATATCAATCAGAATAAAATTCAAACTCCTTACCATGCCCCACACAGCCCTACATGACTTTTCACTTGCCTACCACTCCAACTTTACTCAATAGAATCTCTTCACTATCCTCCAGCCACCCTGACTTATTTCTCTTCCTGTGGTATACTGAGCTTGTTCCTGTCCCAGGACCTTTGTACATGTTGTTCTTCAGCCTGAAATGCTCTTCCATCAGATTTTTTGCAAGGCTGACTCCTCATTATCAGGTCTCAGCTCAGATGTCACTTCCCTGACTATGTATGATAGTGATTTTCTTGCTCCAAATACTCTATCACATGACTCTGCTTTCTAAATGATCTAACATTTGTAACTATTTGAAATTATATTGTTTATACATTTCCTTTGTTGTGTATTGCCTTTCTCTCCAAGTGTAAGCTCTGAGCACAGAAGGACCTTATCTGTCTTGTTCACTATCTCTGCAATGTCTCAGTAAATAGTCACCTAATAAATGGATATGAATGGGTGAGTGTGGTGTAGGATGTGTGGAGTGGGTGACAAGAGACAGAGCTTGAAAAGTACCCTGAGGTCAAAGCATGGAAGACCTTGAAGGTCAGGCTAGAGGGTTTGGCTTTATATAATGACCCATGGAAGATTGTTGAGCTTGAGAGGAATATTAGCAGTTGACCTGGAGTAAGATTCATCTAGTGCCATGTGTCGGATGGATTGGTAGAAGAAGTGAATGGAGGGTCTGGTTTATGAGTCTGTCAACCCCTATGTGTCCCGCCTTCTCACTCATTTCCCTCTGGGCCCTCCTGTGCTGTTTTACCCAGATCCTATACTCTTTTGCGTACACGAAAAACCCTTGAATGCTGGTCCCTGCCACCGGCCGCTGGGCGGCGCTGTGACTCCTCTTACCCGCGTTGGAGGGGCCAGGGAAGCAGAGGCGCAGCCGCTGAGCTAGGTCTGGCGGAGGGTCCATTGGCGCCTGCTGAATGAGCTTTTCCTAACTCCTGCCTTTTTCCCCCTTACCCTGGCCCGCGGCTGGCTGCTCTCCTCAGGCTCTGGCTGTCTTTAGCTTCCAGACAGGCAAGGCCAAAGTGAGGCCAGAGGCAGGAGACGAGGAGGCTGGGGGGAGGCTTGGAGGGAGGCTGGGGCTAGGCCCAGGAGGGACTGGGGCTAGGTGATGCCTTTCCTTTTCAGTCTATTCAGGCCTCGGGCCTCCCTGGACCCCAGGGAAGAGACAGAGCTTCCACAAGCATTACCCCTGAGCCCATCTGCTGCCAGGCCCAGCCAGGCCCAAACCAAAGGGAGGTCGGAACTGCAGGAGCAGCCTTCTGGTAAAGAGGGTCCAGTGCCATTAAGGGGCCAATTCACCGTTTATGCTAATAGCCCTACCTTTCCTGCCGGCCTCTAGAGTAAGAAGCTATTTATCTGGGACCCCTCCTTTGGCCCCTTCCACTCTCCTACCATATCTCACAGTATTCTGCATATTCCCTCATACTCATCCGTTCATCCTTACTGCTATTGTCTGCCTAGATCCTTATTATTTCCCAACTGACCTCTTTGCCTCCAGCCTCCAGCCTCCCACGTTTGTAGCCCAGACTCCCTTACACAGGGCTTGAATCTTCCTGAAGAACTGGCTGGGCATCCCACCCTTTTATTGGCTTCTAATGCTTGGAAAAATCTAAAGCTGGCATTCAAGGCCCTCCACACTCTGACCTCATCATTTGGCCAACACACATCAACTCACATCCAGAATAAAAGGCCTGCCCCTAGTGGTGACCTGAATAGAAGAGGAGTTAAAACAGGAATGGTGGGACTCTGTGGGACTCTTTACAGGGCTCCATGGTCGTTTATTTCAACAGTGTTAACTTATAATCACAAACTGTCACAAGACTGGAAAGAGACAGAGGACACAGCACCTGCCTTACCTCTAGCACTGGAACACATCCATGTTTATTCCTTTTCTCCTTCTCTTCTCTCTCCCCCACTACAGCTGCCTTCTCCTGTCATCTCCATCTCCCTGTCCACCTTAACATCCCTACATCCTCTCTTACTGAGAGATGAGTCTTATTCTCACCATCCTTTCACAAAGTAGTTGATGACATGCATGACCAGGTTTCTCAGTAATGTTTGCATTTCACTTTTAACAGTTGTGTTTATTTGTTTTTATTTATTTTTCCAGAGGAGCTTAATATCCACAGATGCTAAGACTATAGGTACCTCTTCATGAGGAAAAGTTTGGAGAATCCTATACTGAATTAGCCCTTGTTGAATCCAGTACACAAGCATTCTGGGTTCCACAACATGGAAAAACATGCAAGTAAACAGGAAAAAATGGACAAAAGGCAGATTTATTGGCAAATAAAACACTGATGGTTAATATCAGGATGTCCTCGGCCATTCAATTCTAGGAATCAATGCCCAGGGTCAGATATGGCTCATTCATTGCTTCAGAAGTGGCTTGGTGGAGAAAGAGTGGGATCAAAGACAAAACTCTGAGAAGGGTTGGATAAGAGGAGCATATAGCTTATCTTCCCTGGTTCCATCTCTGGCAGCTTGCCCTGTGAAATGACAACTTCCTGCTCTCCAAACAAGCTCTACTGCTAAGAACATCCTCTTCTATTTGTACCACACATCTACATACAATGCCTTGTGATCCTCACAATAGCCCTGTACAGTGGGGATTATTACTTTGTGTTTACAGATGAAAAAACTGAGGCTTGAGAGGCCAAAAGACCCACCCAAGAACAGAGCAGAAGGTCAAGGCTGGAAGACAAGAACTACAACTCCAAGGCTAGTTCCAAACCTTTCTACCTAGAGTTTCATGACTTGTTGACTCAAAGCCAGGTCAACTAGCTCCGGCCCTGTACTTTCATATATTCTCAATAACAAGTGAAAAAGAAGACAGTGTGACTGAAGAAGAAAAAGCTTTCACCTGGCTCCCGGGTCATGCTGACCTGGTCTGGGTCTGAAAGATGGCAAGGAGGCTTATGCAGTGTTTAGGCTTACAGGGCCAACCGAGTGACAACTAGCCTCATGCTAAAGCAGAGATATCCAACCAGAGCACCCCAGAGACATTTTGTTTAGTTTGGCAGTGTTAGTCTATACAGTGTTTCAATTTGAGTTAGGTTCCCTCAATGTGAGGCTGTATGATAAAGTCATCAAAAGTATGTCCTAGGTTTGAATCCTGGTTTTGTCATTTGTTCTGTGTTACTCTGGGAAATTTACTTAAACTGTGCCTCACTCTGCTCATCTGTAAAATGGAGATAAGCAATAGTACTCTAACTCATAGGGTTACAGTGAATATTGAGTTAACATATCTAAAGCACTTAGAAGAGTCCCTGACACATAGTGATTTATGGATATTTACTTTTACTATTCCAACTATTATATATAAATTGAGAAGAGTTCACTTAAAATCTGAAGTTCAAGCTTCTCCTTAAAAAGTGAGATGATCTGATAGCACTGAGTCCTCATAGTCAGCCTCATGGGATATACTCTCTCCTGGTCAACACCTCCCAATCACTCTCCATTCAGTCCCTGGCATTAAAGCCAGGTGTCAGTTACCATCTATTGTCTTAAATACAGCTTGCTTCATGGGTTTACATTATCTGCCTGGCCTCTAAAATCAATCCCTCATCCAGCTACTTCTTAAATGAGTCAAACTCACTCACTGCCACGGAGTTGGATCTGACTCAGGGTGAACCCTCCTTGGGTTTCTGAGGAGGTATCACTACGGAAGTAGATTACCCAACCTTCCTTCCATAAATGATTCAAGGGACAACAAATGTCACCAAGTAGGAATTGTTACCCAATGGGGAATTCTCCTCATGAAACTCCTAGCAGGCCAGTAAGAGGCCTTTGCATGGCTTCTCCTTAATGTCCCAGAATGGCCCTTAGTTGTACCAGCTTGAAGGTTAAGGAAAGCAGCAAAAATGGTGAAGAGAGGCAAAACTAGGCAGTGACATTCCAGAGCATTCCTTCCTACAGCCTCACAGTGGAATCTAAAACCTGGCTCATACAGTGAGTAGCAAGATATACTATACCCCTGACAAATTATGTATCTAAAAGAATCAGCATTATCTGTGATAAAAAAAAATAATTAGAAGCAATCTCCTAAGCCTTCTGTCAACAGAAGATTGGTTAAATAAATTTTGATATATCCATACAATGGAATAATGTTATTGTTGTTGTTAAGTGCCGTCGAGTCGTTTCCGACTCATAGCGACCCCATGCACAGCAGAACGAAACACTGCCCGATCCCG
>NW_006922683.1:209884-210582 GCF_000298275.1 Orycteropus afer afer | reverse complement strand
CAGTGAGTTCCAGTAAGATGGCAGAATAGGCAGAAAGACTGCACAGACCCTCTTCAACAAAGAAAAGGGGGACAAATTAACACTGATACAGAAGATAATCCTGGACCCCTGAGCTTTGAAGGGAAGGATATAGAAGTGAACTAAACTCCAACTAGCAAAAGAATTTGCATGAAAACATCAAAAAAAGAGATGTACAGAGCTGCAGTTAGGCAGCGATCCTGATGGCACAGACAGCTTGGATGTTGCTGAGTGGTGTTAGGGCCTAAAAAATTAACCTGAAACTCAGCCCTGCAAGCCAGGAACTGCACAGAGGACTGCTCTGGTGGCTGGTGAAGAAATGGGGAATCAGTTAAGAGGAAGGCGCACTGAGCTGTGGACTTTTGACTGTCCAGAGGGCACAGCCATTTTGAATGATTACAAGCAGTTCGACCATTTTGGATATTTAAAGCAACAGTGTTCTCCCAGATTCCAGGGACTTAAGAACAGGCTCCACTTGCAAGGAATCACAAGGACATTCCGAATGCTGATGACTAGAAAGGTGCAACATTCCTCTTGTTACTCTTATATCCCACACCCTCTTGATGAACAGAGGCCATCCCTCACTCCCACCCACCTTCTAGGCCAGCAGGATTTCCATTCCACTCTGTGTGCTCTGACGGAGCCTGAGTGCCCAGGCCTGCCCTGCCCCGATTTATTTT
>NW_006922683.1:195014-197141 GCF_000298275.1 Orycteropus afer afer | reverse complement strand
AAAAGCCACACAAAGTAATTTACTACACTGCAGACAACTTCCAATTTTCCTAGATTCATACTTTGTACATTCCATGTTCTCATTATTATTGGATGTTTGCAACTGTTTCTCCTCAATTTGAGTCATGCCATGTTAACACATGGACGTCCAGAAAGACTTACTTTATTCATATCATTAAGGTTGGTTCTACTCTGATGAAGCAGCTCTTTCCCAGTTCTATTTTGAGTGACTTCCGACCCAAGGGGCTCCTTCCTGCACTGTGTCAGACAATGTTTCTGAGCTATTGATAAAGTTGCCCAGTAATGTATCAGACAGTGTTTCTCTGGTATTCATAAGGTTTTCCCTGGCCAGTTTTTGAGACGTGGATAGCCTCTTCCTTCTTCCTAGTCTGTCTTAGTCTGTAAGCTGCGTTGAAAACTGTGCACCATGTGCAACTCTGCTAGCATCTGAAACACCAGTGGCACAGCCTCAAGCCTCACAGCAATGTACAAGCCCCACAGGATGACAAGCTCAGACAAGCTTGTCTCCCTTAGCTGTTGGAAACCTCTGCATCCTCCCCTTACCTAATTCCTACCTGGAACCTGCCACTTTGTGGTCCCTGGCTGCTCCCTCCCTTTCCTGGTTTTAGGGGGCTTGGGGTAGCCTTGCCCCTCCTGCCCCTTTTGACCTGGATATCCTGCCACTCAGCAGGTCCCTGGCCTCTCCTGCTCCCTCTCTTTCCTGGCTCTAGGGGGCTTAGGGCCTAGACTTGCCTCCTGTCCCTTTTTACCTGGATATCCTGCCACTCTGCAGGTCCCTGGCCTCTCCTGCTCCCTCCTTTTCCTGGCTCTAGGAGGCTTGGGGCCTCACCTTGCCTCCTCCCCCTTTTTACCTGGCTATCCTGTAAAATGGTACAACCACTGTGGAAAGAAGTATGGTGATTCCTTAAAAAGTTGGAATTAGAAATACCATTTGACGCAGCCATTCCATTACTAGGTACATATCTTAAAGAAGTAAGAGCCATGACAAGAACAGACATGTGCACACACATGTTCATCGCAGCACTATTTACAGTAGCCAAAAGATGGAAACAACCTAGGTGTCCAGCAACTGAAGAATGGATAACCAAACCATGGTACACAATGGAATACTATGCAATGCTAAAGAATAATGTAGAATCTGCAAAATACCGCATAACGTGGATGAACTTGGAGGACATTATGCTGAGTGAAATAAGTCAATCACAGAAGGACAAATATTGTATTAGTCAATTATTGTAAAAGTCAAAGAAAGGTTTATATATTGAAGGAAATTTTCTTTGTTGGTTACCAGGGGTGGGAGGGGAGAGGAGGGAACCCTATTAGATAGGTAGAGATAAGTATTGATTTGGGTGAAGAGAAGGGCAATGTACCAAATGTGAGTGATCAAGATGGGGGCATTGAGGAAGAGGAAGACATACAGAGGTACATGGGAGGTGTAGCCAATAAAGATGAACCCTTTGGCACATACAGTACTGCATTGTTAGTGAAGGCGAACTTGGGTATATGGGTGGATATATGGGTGGATAGGCTGAACTATTAGGTATGTCTGTGCAGGGGGTAGTGTACCCAAGACCATGTATAGGGTTGGCAGACAATGGTTCTACAAGTGTATTTGTATGTTCTATAAGAATTCCCACGTGTATAGTAGAGCTGACAAGGGACAAGATTGTAGTCACTTCTTCGTCATAGCCAGTTACCCAGAGGGACTGAGTAGTTGAACCTGTGGGTTCAGAACCATAGTCTCAGGGGACATCAAGCTCAGTTGGCATAACATACCGCACAAAACATTTTTCCACCTCCTACTTTGGCGAGTAGTGACTGGGATCCTAAAAGCTTGCAAGCATCCATCTAGATGCAATGATGGGGCTCTCCTTATCCAGAGCAAAGAAGAATGAAGAAAACTAAACATTCATGGAAAGAATTAGTCCTAGCAACTGATAACACCATGTGCTCCACAGCCTATATGACTATGAGACCAGAAAAACTAGATGGTGCCCGGCTACCACTGTCAACCACTCATAGGGGAATCTATGTAGGAGATCCTGGATAGAGAGGGAGAACAATGTGGAACAAAACTCAAAATCATTTGGAAAATAAAAAAGGGGGG
>NW_006922683.1:190887-194664 GCF_000298275.1 Orycteropus afer afer | reverse complement strand
TGTTGCATTGGGGTAAATTGTAGTCAATGTCACGAGACAAAGTGTATGTGAACTGCTGTATGGAAAGTGAATTTGCTCTGTAAACTTTCAGCCAAATCACAATTAAAGAAAAAAAAGTTGGTAAACAAACAAACAAACAAAAAACCCAAACTAAAAAAGGTAACTCCAAAATCCCGCCCAAGACAACCTGGAATCACCTGCCAGCCAAAGAAAGCTGCATAGGAAATAACCTGATGCCTTCAGTACTCAAGCCCTTGCTTAGCAAGCTGCTTTATAAAGTCACTTACACACTAATCATTCCTTGTCCAAGTATACTCAAATCTCTTTTGCCCTACTCCTTCTTTCTCATGCCACCTCCTCTACTCTGGTCAGGTTGGCTTCATTTAACCTCTAAAAAGTCCTGGTTTGGGCTACCTCCTTGGCACCCAGAAGTCTTGTGGTGGTTTCAGCTGAAGTGAAAATGGGTTAGGCAAGAGCAATTCACCTGTGGCAAAACCTCCTACCTAATCACTCCAAATCACTATACTCTCTAGTTTTCCAAAGGAAAACTTAATCCTAACTTAAAATGCCATAGATTAGTTTCACATATTTTCAAACATTTTATGAATAGAACCACACTACTGCAAAGTATCCTGGGATACATTTTTTTTCTCCTCCCCCAACTCAATTCTTGATTCAAATTTGGGGTTAGGAAGCATTTGTAGTGGCCACAGCCTAAAACTTGTTGTCAGTCAATGCAGGAAGCTACTATTTTCTCCATCATATGACCTTCTTCAGAACTGGCTCGATGACACCTAACAACAACATCATCTTCTTATGGAACCTGAGCTCAACATGCCTAAGGTATGGGATTCTCTTTGTTAGAAGCACCACCCTTCTACTTGCTCTGTTCTCCAGGATTTCCAGGATTCCATAAAGCCAGGACCTGGGCCGAGAAGCCAGAATTTCTTACTTGGTCATCATGGCTTGACACCAAGAGGCCTGGGTCTGAGCTCTGAGCCTCTTGTCTACCCTTCCTGGGGGCTCACATGCCTTGTTCCTACCCATTCTACCCCTCCCTCCTCCATGTGTTTACCCTTTAAACATTCATTTGTTGGAATTCTTGTGGGCCCTCCCCCTTTAGTTACTACTTTCCCCTGAAACCACTACTGCTGCCTCAGACCTCTTGCCTTTTATCTTTTCCCAGAAGCCAAGCCCTTAGGTCCCTTAATTGTTCAGGTTGCTCTTTTCTGAACTCATTCCAATTGGGCTCCACAAATTGTAGGTAATTGTACTGTCTTGCTCAGGTTATGAGGCCCTGGGGCAGTGCCTTCTTGGTCTGGTACAACCTAGCCCAGAAAGTGGAGTGGGGGTGGACAGAGAAAAACAGCCTAGAAGTCTGGCTCTGACCCCTGGGGAGAAGGTGCAGGGTCACAGTGCAGACATGCCTCTACCCTCAAGCTTTGCAAACTTGGTTCCTGCTGCCTACTCTGGCCCTCATAGGTCAGATCTTGAGAGAGGGACCAACCTTTCACCAACACTGGCAACAGTAGTCTGATATATAAAGTGATTCTTTCAAGTACTGTTGAAGAAGCTCTAGGATTCTGGATAAAAAGACCCTTCTTGCTTGGGGGCACTTAAATGAGTCACCAGTGAAGAGTTAGGGGTTTATGGGAAAAACTCGGACTGGGAAACTTGCCCTTCAGTGGGAATGCACCATTCCACGTAATAACATCTTCCCAGAGAAGTTTATGACTTGACCACATCCTATGTATCCAGGGAGATGAAGTAATTATTGCTCCAAGGGATAGTTAGGGCAAGGATTGAGGTGCTTAAGGCAATAATGTTTTGCTCCAGACTCAGGACTCCCTCCCTGCCCACCATCTCACAACTCCCCATTGCCCTGTACTGTGGTGGGCCAAGGTACATCCTAGAGCAGCACTTTGGCCATTCTCTTTGGATATGGTAGGTGCTCCCTGCCCCCACCAAAGTCATGCTCCACAGGTTCATACTTTGTCGTGTTTCTATCACAGTCCACTAAATCTCCAGAAGGTCATGGAACCCACAATCATACCCTCAAGGCCTATCATAGAGCCATCAAGTCAACTTACTGTTAGTTAGCCTATTATTGTTAGTTGTCATCATGACAACTTTATGTACAATAGAACATTATTTTGCTTGTCCTTCGTTTCCTCACAATACCCAGTATATTCAAATCTGTCATCGTGGCTATTGTACCAATTCATCTCACCAAGAGTCTCCCACCAAACATGATGTCCTCCTCTAGCGATTGATTCCTTGTAATGACATGTCCAAAGCAAGCATGTTGGGCAATATTCTGTTGTGGTTCATAGGTTTTCATTGGCTAATTTTCAGAAGTAAATCTCCAGGCCTTTCTTTCTAGTCTATCCTAGTCTGGAAACCTACTGTGGTATTTGAAATACTGGTGGTATTGCTTCTAGCATCTTAGCAACATGCAAGTCACCATAGTATGATAAGCTGACAAATGAGAGGCTGGAGTATACTAAATGTCTGTTAAGTTAATTAATTAATTAATTAATGCAGTAATAATAGTATTAATTCTTCCATGCTTTAGACCTATACAGAATCTACTTCCTTCCTTTCCTTTTGGAGCTAACATCATAGACTTCCCAAATGGGAAGTGACCCTAGAAGGTCATATTGTTTGTTCTCTTACCTCCAGTTAGGACTACATCCAAATTTCCCCAAATGGAATGTTTTTGAAACTTCCAAAAAATAAGTCTGAAAGGGAAGCAGCTGGGTGTAGTTGGAAGAGCACCCACACTTGGAATCAGAAGATCTGTTATGAGATCTTCTCTTGCAATCAAGAACCTACATTTCAAGGGAGGAAATGAAGATGGAAAATAGGAGCAGGCTTTATAGGGCATGCCTAACAGTGTTTGTATGTGTATTAATTCAATAAAACTTTACTGAATGCCTACTATGGGCTAGTTACTATTCTAAGGGCTTTACATCCCTCTGGCTGCTGGGGGCAAGCAATTAATGAAGAGCAAAAATGGAAACAGGGAGACAAGTTAGGAGATTGTATCACAGGTTGTGGTGAGAGATAAAGACCTGAACTAAAGCAGTAGAAATGAAGAGAAGTCAAAATAAGGAAGCTGGACAATGAATAAGGAAGACTGAAGAAGAATTGATGTCTTTGAATTATAGTCTTGGTGAGGAATAGTGTGTATACCATGGACTGCCAAAAGACCAAGCACATCTGTATTGGAAGAAGTACAGCAAGAATGCTCCTTAGAAGTGGGGATGGTGAGAATTTGTCTCATGTACTTTGGACATGTTATTAGGAAGGACTAGTCCCTGGAAAAGGACATCATGCTTGGTAAAGTAGAGGGTCAGCAAAAAAGAGGAAGAACTTAAATGAGATGGAAAGACACAGTGGCTGCTACAATGGGCTCAAACAAAGCAACAATTAAGAGGATGGCACAGGACCAGGCAGCATTTTGTTCAGTTGTACATAGGGTCAGTATGAGTAGGAAGCAACTTGATAACACCTAACAACAGATGTATAAGAAAGCTATTTAGGAATTAGAATTGATAGGATTTGGTGATTAATTGGATGTTCTGGAGGTTTTGGGAGAGGGACATTCTACATAACTAAACCCAGGTTTCTGGTGTGAGAGACTGGGTAGATAATGGTATAACCAATAAAGATGAGGAACACAGAACTCTGGTTTCACATTCAGTTCAATTCAGGAAGAGAGTTCTGGTAAGATGGCGGAATAGGCAGAAAGACTGCACAGACCCTCTTCAACAA
>NW_006922683.1:189426-190787 GCF_000298275.1 Orycteropus afer afer | reverse complement strand
AATTTACATAAAAACACCAAAAAGGAGACATATGGAGCTGCGGTCTGGCACCAATCCTGATGGTGCAGACAGCTTGAATATTGCCGAGTGGTGGTAGGACCTAAGAATTAACCTAAAAATCAGCCCTGCTAGCCAGGGACTGCTCTGGTGGCTGGGGAATAAAAGGGGAAGCAGAGAAGAGGAAGGCAGGCTGAACTGTGGACTTTTGCCTGTCTGGAGGGCATAGCCATTTTGAATGTTTACAAGTGGCTTGACCATTTTGGATATTTAAAGCGACAGCATTCTCCCAGGTTCCAGGGACATAAGAACAGGCTCTGCTTGCTGGAAAAGGCAAAGACATCCCGGACCCACAGACTACTAGAAAGGTAGGACATTCCTTTTGTTACTCTTATATCCCACACCCTCTTGGTGCACGGAGGAACAGCCATCCCTCACTCCCACCCACCTTCTAGACTGGCAGGATTTCCATCCCTGTCTGTGTGCTCTGAGGGAGAATGGGTGCCCTGGCGCACCGTTCTCCAATTTGATTTTTCTGTTTTTTAGTTTGTTTGTTTTTGTCTGTTTCAAAACTACTACTATTATTATTACTTTTGTCCTTTTTACTATTCTTCATTCTTCCCCTCCCAGGTTCTACTTTTCAGCTGTTTTTCTTTTCCCTGTTCCTGGTTGCAATTTTTTTCTTTCTTATGGTTAACCGTGTTCCTTGTTTTTCTTTTTTCATTTTACTCATTTTTTCTTCATTACTGTCCTCTAGCTTTTTTCCCCATATTGCCCTGTCCCCAAATATTATAGGGTCATTTTTTCTTCTTTTTTCCTTTTTTTTTTTTTTTTGGTTACTGTTCCTGTATGATTACACAGTGTATTTGATGTCCATGTGATTTTACTCTTTTGATGGTTATTCAATTGTTATTTTTGTCAAACTGAGTGGAAGACAGCAACCGTCCCCATACAACACAACTACACCCACACCTCCTGCAGCTTCACTCACTGAGTGAGAGCCACCACATCCTTCTCCACCAATGGGCCAATGATAAACAATCACCAAGAAGAGCTTGACTCACCCTTGGATGCTCTTCACAAACAGTAAACAGAGATCTAAATACAACAATGCCACAATGTCTCAGAGACAAAAGATCATCACATTCCTCACAAAGAAGCAAGACAAAGTGGTAGAAACAAGGGAACAGGATACAGACCCAGAAAACGTCCCTGATGACGAAACATCATTGGAACTCTCTGATAAGGAATTCAAAAGAATTATATTTAGGTATCTTCAAAGGATTGAGAGACAGACCATGGAAAACACAGACAAAACCCTAGAAGAAATTTGGAAGAAAATACAAGAACAAAATGACAAAATA
>NW_006922683.1:186822-187939 GCF_000298275.1 Orycteropus afer afer | reverse complement strand
AATGAAAGATAGAACAATTGGAAGGAAACTCAACAAAGATGCAGAAGAACAAAACAATACAATCAACCAATTTGACCTTATACACATCTACAGAGCACTTCACCCAACAACAGCACAATATACATTCTTTTCCAGTGCACATGGATGGAACATTTTCCATGATAGAGCATATGTTAAGCCATAAAGTAAGCCTTAATAAATTTTAAAACATTGAAATACTGAAAATCATCTTCACAGATCACAATACAATAAAATTAGAAATCAAAAGTAGGAAGATAAACAGAAAAAGAGCAAACACATGGAAAATGAACAATACCCTCCCCAAGAATGACTGGGTAACAGAAGAAATAAAAAATGAAGTTAAAATATTCCTTGAATCAAGACTGAAAACAACACATGCAAAAATCTGTGGGCACAGCAAAAGCAGTGATCAGAGGCCAGTTTATAGCAATAAATGCACACAACCATAAAGAAAAAAGAGCCAAAATTAACACTTTAAACCAACATCTCTGACAATTAGAAAAAGAACAGCAAGAAAAGCCTAGTCACCAGAAGAAAGGAAATAATAAAGGTTTGAGCAGAAATCAGTGAAAAAGGAAAAAGAAAGAAAATAGAAAAAATCAACAGGACCAGAAGTTGTTTTTTTGAAAAGATCAATAAAATTGACAAACCACTGGCAAATTTAACAAAGGAGAAGAGGGAGAGAACACAAATAACATGAATAAGAAACGAAATGGGTGACAGCACAACAGAACCAACTGAAATAGAAAGGATAATATCCAGATGCTATGAAGAACTGTACTCCAACAAATTTGAAAATCTGGAAGAAATAGACAGATTTCTAGAAACACACCACTTGCCTAAACTAACACAGATTGATGAGGAAAAGTTGAACAGATACATAACAAAAGAAGAAATTGAACAGGTCATCAAAAAATTACCAGCAAAAATGTCCTGGCCCAGAGAGTTTCACCAGAGAATTCTACCAAACATTCAGAGAAGAACTGACACCATTCCTCCTGAAACTATTCCAAAACATAGAAAAGGATGGAATCCTCCCTAACTCATTTTATGAAGGAAGCATAACCTTGATACCAAAACCAGGCAAAGACATCAC
>NW_006922683.1:184057-186672 GCF_000298275.1 Orycteropus afer afer | reverse complement strand
TCAATGTCATCCACCACATGAAAAAAAAGAAAGGAGAAACATATGATCATATCAATTGATGCAGAAAAGGCATTTGATAAAATACAACACCCATTCTTGATCAAAACTCTCAGCAAAATAGGAATAGAAGGGACATTCCTCAACATGATAAAGGGCATCTATGCAAAACCAAAAGCCAATATTATTCTCAATGGAGAGAGACTGAAACCGTTCCTCTTGTGAACAGGAACCAGAAAGAATGCCCTCTGTCACCACTTCTATTCAACATTGCACTGGAAGTCCTAGCCAGGGCCATGAGGCAAGAAAGGGAAATCATAGGAATCCAAATTGGTAAAGAAGTCAAACTATCCCTATTTGCTGATGATATGATCCTATATCTAGAAAACCTAAGAGACTCAGTCAAAAATCTACTGGAACTAATTGAGAGATTTAGCATTGTGGTAGGATACAAGAGCAACATCCAAAGATCAGTTGGATTCCTCTACCTCAGCAAAGAGATTGCTGAAAAATAAATAAGGAAATCAATACCATTTACAATAGCTACAAAAAAAAAAAAACTTGGGAATAAATCTTACTAGGGACACAAAATATCTGTACAAAGAAAACTATATATATATAAAAAATTACTTCAGGAGATTCAAAATGGAGTCTCACCAGTAATCACCACACTATTTCCCTGTAGCATGTTAGTGCTTGAAAAACTAGGTACAGCAGTTTGAATTAGGGATTTTGATGCTCTGAACAGCTCACTGAATCAGAGTGCACCAAACACAGAAGAGAAGAATTAGAGGAAAGACACAGGAATATTATTTGGGGAAGATCTACCCAGCTGAGGGTGGACGGGCAGCCTACAGAGGCCATTGGAAACTTGCCTGGGGCAGTCACTGACTGGAGGGTGAGGGTGGCCACCTGAGATCTCTGTGAGCCAAGGAAGAAGACACCCTATATCAGCATACCAGCAACCACACCATCATCCCAGCAATCACCCCAAGGATGTACCTTCAGCACCTGATTTTATCAGTAACTTGGGTCGGCTAGATTCAAACAGGTGCATGCAGCACCACTGAAACCCAAGTGGAGAGCTCACTGGTGCTCCAGGAGGGTGAGCTCGCTCCCCCCTCAGCGGGTCACTGAGTGGGCTTGAGTCAGTGTGGGACACATTGAGTGGTCTGTGCTTGTCTTTGTCACTGATATCCGGACCACAGATTACTAGCAGGCACTCTCCTGACTCCAGCACAGCTGAAATCGCGTGCAACTTTGGCACCGCAGGTGGGCAGTATCACAGACGAACTCCTCAGCCATTCACGGGGTGGGAGGATTGTGTCGGCAAGGCAGGAAGACAGGGTGGAGAGAGAGGAATTTGCGGCTGAGTGCGGTCCTGGAAATTTGCCTTGGATAGGCTTTTTGGCACTGAGGGGCCTTGGAAGTGAAGTTATTGAGTGTGCCTGAGCATGGCGGAAAGTGGCAACTCCCTAACAACAGGAATCTTTCCTGAAATTGAGCTACAGACTTGTAAATAACAGTACTACATGATCAGTAGCAGCCAGCTCAAAGCCCTAGAAACTGACCCTAGCAACACCCAGCTTTCCTTCTTCTGCTCCCACCTTCTCCATCAATAACTTCACTCATTCAATAGAAGAAATCACATCCAGCCAATTACCATAAAGCCTCCCGGTTTGAATTCTAAACCCTCTTTACGACAAACAGAAACACATATCCACATTCCACACAGTGATTCCACCTTCACAAAGAAAACAGCAGAGAGACCCAGCATACCTGAATCAATAATAAAATAAAATACACCAGCTTCACCTTTTCAAAATATTAAACCATAAAACCAAGACAAAACACATAACCAGCAGTTAAAGACAACCTCAAAATGTTTAGGAAACAACAGGCAACCTCAAATCAAACAAAAAAACAGGACAAGGCATTAGAAGGAAAACCACAAACAAAGGTCTCATTATACATGGAGGAAGAGGAGACAATAGAATTATCTGAGAAGGAATTTAGAAGATATGTTTATGTTGTTGTTATTATGTGCCAATGAGTCGTTCCCAACTCATAGCGACTCCTCCTTGGGTTTCTGAGGCAGTATCACTACAGAAGTAGATCCCCATCTTCCTTTCGAGGAGTGGCTGGTGGGTTTGAACCGCCAGCCTTCTGTTAGCAGTCAGGTGCCTTAGGCACTATGCTACCAGATATGCTTTTAGAGCTATACAAAAGCTTAAGGAAACCCCAAACACAAACAAGGAGAACACAGACAGTTCCCTGGAGGAACTCAGGAAAATCATTGAGGAACAGAATATTAAGATTAATGCACAATCAGAGCTCATACAAAAACAGCCGTTAGAAATGCAGAAAATGTCTATTGAAATGTAAACCATGAACACCAAAATGACAGAACTACACAACACAGTAGAAGCTCAAAAGAGCAGGTTAGAACTGGCTGAAGAATGCATATCCCAACTAGAAGACAAATCCCTGTATGAAGAAAAATCAGAACAAAGATTTAAGACAAATGAAGAGAACCTAAGAATTACATGTGATGACATGAGACAAAAAAATATAAGACTCATTGGAATTCCAGAACAAGAAGAGGCAAAAAAGACCAC
>NW_006922683.1:182389-183707 GCF_000298275.1 Orycteropus afer afer | reverse complement strand
ATAAAATATGAGGGCGAAATCAAGGCATTCTCAGATAAACAGAAATTAAGAGACTTTGTGAAAACCAGACCAACCCTACAAGAAATGCTTAAGGAAGTCCTACCAATAGAGAACCCACAACAGAGATCAGCAAAACCAGGATATGTGACATCAACTCTAAAACAAAATCAGAAATAGATACTCATAATAAGGCCATAAAACATTCTACTTTAAAAACCAAGGAAGTCAATCAGCATACAACAACAGCAACTGACCTATCAGAGGGAATAATACTTCTAGGTACAGACCCTCAAATGGAGAGGAAAACACAACAATGTCTTCGTAGCATGCACTGTTCTAAAAATGTAGAGACAAGAATATACTTCAAGGTAACCACAGAGAGGAGTAACAATTCTTCTAAGCAAATAAAGAAGGAAGGAAAACATAAGGGCTTAATAAACACAAAACAAGCTAGAAAGAAGAAAAAGGAGAAAGCATTAGCCAACAAACTGAACTCAGCACAGAAATATACACAGACCAAGGAATCACCAATAACACGACAAAAAACCACAATAGAATGATACCAATCAACTCATACCTATCACTAATTACACTTAATGTGAATGGACTAAATGTACCTATCAAGAGAAAGAGAGTGGCAGACTGGATAAGAAAAGAAGACCAATTGATATACAGCCTACAAGAGACACACTTTAGTCACAAAGATAAAAACAAATTAAGAGTTAAAGGATGGGAAAGAATCTACCAAGCCAATGGAAACCAAAAAAGGGCAGGGATAGCAATTATGATTTCTGATAAAATAGACATTAAGGTGAAAAACATCTTAAGAGACAAGGATGGACATTTTATGATGCTGAAAGGGTCAATCGACAAAGAAGAGGTTACAATAATAAATATTTGTGCACCCAATGAAAATGCTCCAAAATATGTGAAGCAAATATTAACTGAATTAAAAGGAATGGTAGACAACTCTACATTGGTAGTGGGAGGATTTAACACACGGCTTTCAAAGAGAGACAGGTCAATGGGAAAGAAGCTCAACAAAGATACAGAAGAACTTAACAACACAACCACCAACTGGAACTCATAGACATATATAGAGTACTTCACCCAACAAAAACACAATTCACCTTCTTTTCCAGTGCACATGGATCCTTCTCCAGAACTGACCATATGCTAGGACATAAAACAAGCCTCAATAAATTCAAAAGCATTGAAATATTTCAGAGCATCTTCTCTGACCACAATGCTATAAAACTAGAAATTAATAATAGGAAGGCAAAGAAAAAGCATCAAACATATGGAAGCTGAACAACTC
>NW_006922683.1:164171-167536 GCF_000298275.1 Orycteropus afer afer | reverse complement strand
ATTCCATCCTTTTCTATGTTTTGGAATAGTTTGAGTAGGATTGGTATCAGTTCTTCTCTGAATGTTTGGTAGAATTCTCTGGTGAAACTGTCTGGGCTGGGACTTTTTTTGTTGGTAATTTTTTGATGACCTGTTAAATTTTTTCTTTTGTTATGGATCTGTTCACTTTTCCACCTCAGTCTGTCTTAGTTTAAGTAAGTAACGCGTGTCTCCAAATCTGTCTCTTTCTTCCATATTTTCAAATTTGTTGGAGTACAGTTCTTCATAGTATCCGGATATTATCCTTTTTATTTCAGTGGATTCTGTTGTGATGTGGCCCATTTCATTTCTTATTTGTGTTATTTGTATTCCCTCCCTCTTTTCCTTTGTTAGATTTGCCAGTGTTTGTCAATTTTATTCATCTTTTCAAAAAAATCAACTTCTAGTCTTGTTGATTTTTTTCTATTATCTTTCCATTTTGTGTTTCATTTATTTCTGCTCAAATCTTTATTATTTCCTGTCTTCTGGTGACTGTAGGCTTTTCTTGCTGTCCTTTTTGTAATTGTTGGAGATGTTGGTTTAAAGTGTTGATTTTGGCTTTCTTCTTTTTAGATGTGTGCATTTCTTGCTCTAAATTGGCCTTTGATCACTGCTTTTGCTCTGTCCAAAGATTTTGTATGTGTTGTTTTCAGTCTTGTTTAAAGGAATTTTTTAATTTCATTTTTTTATTTCTTCTGTTACCCAGTCCTTCTTGAAGAGGGTATTGTTCAGTTTCCATGTGTTTGCTCTTTTCCTGTTGATCTTCTTACTGTTTATTTCTAATTTTATGGTATTGTGATCTGTGAAGATGGTTTGCAGTATTTTAATGTTTTAAAATTTATTAAGGCTTACTTTATGGCCTAACATATGGTCTATCACGGAGAATGTTCCATGTGCACTGGAAAAGAGTGTATATTGTGCTGTTGTTGGGTGAAGTGCTCTTCAGATGTGTATAAGGTCAAATTGGTTGATTGTATTGTTTAGTTCTTCTGCGTTTTTGTTGAGTTTCTTTCCAATTGTTCTATCTTTCATTAAAAGTGGTGTATTAAAATCTCCTACTATGGCTGTGGAGTCATCTATTTGCCTTTTCAATTTTGTTAAAGTCTGATTTATGTATTTTGGGGCAGTGTGGGGCAGGGCACCCAGGCTCCATCATCAGAGCACACAGACTGGGATGAAATTCCTGTCAGTCCTGGAATTAGGTTGCCATGAGGGATAGTCACACCTCCATTCACCAAGAGGATGTGGAGTATAAGAGTAACAAGGGGAATGTCACACCTTTCCAGTCCTCAGTGTCCAGAATGTCTTTGCAGTCCCTGGAAAGTGGAGCCTATTCTTAGGTTCCTGGAATCGGAGGGAACACTGTCACTTTAAATATACAAAATGGCCATACCACTTGTAAACATTCAAAATGGCTGCAAACTCCAGACAGCCAAAAGTCCACAGCTCAGCCCATCTCACTCTTCACTGCTTTTCCTTTTATTCACCAGCCAGCATGCAGTCCTCTGTGCAGCCCATGGCTAGCAGGGCCAATTTTTAGGTTAATTCTTAGGCTCCTAACAGCACTTGGCAATATCCAATCTATCTGTGCTGTCAGGATTGCTAACAGTCCACAGTTCCATATGTCTCCTTTTTTGGTGCAGGTTCTTCTACTAGTTGCAGTTTAGTCTACCTCTTTATCCTTCCTTTCAAAGCTTGGGGTTCCAGGATTATCTTCTGTACCTGTGTTAATTGGTTCCCCTTTTCTTTGTTGAAGAGTGTCTGTGTCATTTGTCTGCCTATTCCACCATATTACCAGAACTCTGATAGAATTTTTTTTTTTTTTTAAATAGCGACAAATCTAAATGCTGTCCAAGATATTGAAAAACTGGATCACTCATATGTTGTTGATGGGAATGTAAAATAGTTCAGCTACTCTGGTAAATATTATGGCAGTGTCTTACAAAACTATACATACACATACCACATGACCTAGAAATTGCACTCTTGGGCATTTGTTTCAGAGAACTAAAAACATGCTCACAGAGAGATTTGTTCCTAGCAGCTTTGTGCGTAATAGCCCAAACTGAAAACAACCAAAATATCCCTCATGAGGTGAATAGTAAAATAAATGGTGGTTCATTTGTGCCATGGAATACTATTCAGCAATTAAAAAAAAAAAAGGAGTGAACTATTGATACATGCAAATGTTCAAACATATCTCAAGGGCATTATGCTGAGTGAAAAAAAGAGCCAATCGCAAAAGATCACATAATATATGATTTCATTTATATAGATATTGTATAATGTTCTCAAAATTACAATATTCTGGTTGCCAAATTTCTGGTTGCCAGGGCTTAGGGATGGGGAGGAGATGAATGGTGGGCATAAAGGGGATCTTTGTGCTGATGGGATAGTTTTTTATATCTTAAATGCAGTGGTGGTTACACAAACCTCCATGTGTGATAAAATGGCATAGAACTCTGCATACAATTGTGCCCATGTTTGTTTCCTAAATTTCATATTGTACTACAAGTATATACGATGTAATCAGTGGAGAACATTGGATGAAGGATACATGGGACCTCTCAGTACTACCTTTGCAACTTCCTGTGGTTCTATAATATTTCAAAATAAAAAGTTAAAAATTAAAAAGAGAGATACAAGTAGCCACAGCAGACACTCTCTTTCTGGCCTTGAAAAAGCAAAAAATATGTTCTGATTTGAGAGTGGTCTCTAGGGAGCTGAAAGTAATGCCTTGCCAACAGCCAGCAATAACATGGAGGATTTTACTCTTACAATTGGAACCAAATGAATTTTTCCAACAACCATGAACTTAGAAGAGGACCTTAAGTTTCAGATGTGATTGTACCTCTGACTGACATCTTGATTTTTGCTTGGTGAGATATTGAGCAGAGGGCCCAGGTAAGTTGTGCTCAAACTCTTTTATTGTTTGTTTCTTTACTTTTTTATTTTATTTTACTTTTGTGTGTTTCCTCCCCTCCCTCCCACCCCTAGTAACCAACAAAGAAAGTGTTTTTCCATATATAAACCTTTCCTTGACTTTCTACAATAATAAACTAACACTATATTTTTCCTTCTGTGATTGGTTTATTTAACTCAGTATAATATCCTCCAAGTTCATCCATGTTAGGTGGTTGTTTGCAGACTCTACATTATTCTTTAGTGTTGCATAGAATTCCATTGCGTGTATGTACCATAGTTTGGTTATCCATCCCTCAGTTGATGGACACCTAGGTTGTTTCCATCTTTTGGCTATTATAAATAGTGCTGTAACTAACATGGGTGTGTGTATGTCTGTTTTTGTCATGGCTCTCACTTTTTTAGGATATATACCTAGTAATGAA
>NW_006922683.1:160879-162969 GCF_000298275.1 Orycteropus afer afer | reverse complement strand
TGTTCAATCTTCCTATCCATGAGCATGGTATGTTCTTCCATTTATGTAGATCTCCTATAGTTTCTTGACGTAGTGTTTTGTAGTTTTCTTTGTACAGATCTTTTGTGTCCCTAGCGAGATTTATTCCCAAGTATTTTATTTTCTTGGTATTTATTATAAATGGTATTGATTTCCTTATTTTCTTTTCAACAATCTCTTTGCTGGTATAGAGGAATCCAACAGATTTTTTTATGTTGATCTTACATCCTGTCACTATGCTAAATCTCTCAATTAGTTCCAGTAGTTTTTTTTTTTTTTTTTCCTCTGAGTCTCTTGGGTTTTCTGAATATAGAATCATATCATAAGCAGATAGGGATAGTTTTTCTTCTTCTTTACCAATTTGGATGCCTTTTATTTCCCTTTCTTGCCTTGTTGCCCTGGCTAGGACTTCCAATACAATGTTAAAAAGAAGTTTTGATAGAGGACATCCTTGTCTGGTTCCTGTTTACAAGGGGAATGGTTTCAGTCTCTCTCCATTAGGAATAATGTTGGCTGTTGGTTTTGTTTATATGCCCATTATTGTTGTTGTTGTTGTTATGTGCCGTCGAGTTGGACCCGACTCATAGCAACCCCTCCTTGTGTTTCCAAGGCAGTATCACTACGGAAGTAGATTGCTCCATTATTATGTTGAAGAATTTCCCTTCTATTCCTATTTTGCTGAGAGTTTTTATCAGGGATGGATGTTGGATTTATCAAATGCCTTTTCTACATTGATTGATATGATCATGTAGTTCTTTTCCTCTGTTTTATTTATGTGGTGGATGGCATTGATTGTTTTCCTAATGTTGAACTATCCTTGCATACCTGGTATGACTCCCACTTGGTCAGGATGTATTATTTTTTGGATATGTTGTTGGAGTCTATTGGCTAGGATTTTGTTGAATATTTTTGCATCTATACTCATCAGGGGTATTGGTCTGTAGTTTTCTTTTTTAGTGAAGTCTTTCTCTGGTTTTGGTATCAAGGTTATGCTTGCTTCAAAAAACAAATTTGGGAGGATTCCATTCTTTTCTGTGTTCTGGAATAGCTTGAGTAACATTGATGTCATTCCTTCTCTGAACGTTCAGTAGAATTCTCCAGTGAAAACATCTGGGCCGGGGCTTTTTGTTGTTGTTGTTGGTAATTTTCTTATGACCGGTTCAATTTATTCTTTTGTTATGGGCCTGTTCAGATTTTCCACCTCATTCTGCATTAGTTTAGGTGAATAGTGTGTTTCTAGAAATCTGTCCATTTCTTCTAGATTTTTAATTTGTTGTAGTATAGTTCTTCATGTTGTTGTTGTGTGCCGTTGAGTCAGACCCAACTCATAGTGACCCCTCCTTGGGTTTCTGAGGCAGTGTCACTACGGAAGTAGATTGCCCCATCTTCCTTCCGAGGAGTGGCTGGTGGGTTTGAACTGCCAGCCTTCTGGTTAGCAGTCAAGTACCTTAGGCACTATGCTACCAGAGCTCCGTCATAATGGAACTCCTTCCAGAGTTCTTCATAATGTCCTGATATTATCTGTCGTAGTTCATTTTGTGTGTCAACTTGGCTGGGCCTGGTTGAGTGGCTTGGCAGCTGGATGTAGTATTCCCCATGATGAGACTGGTAATCAACTCAATGGTGGAATCTACTGTGAGTAACTGAGTAGCTGCCTTAGGGATGTGATCTGCTTCCTGTATATAAGGAGATGCCTTAGGAATGGTCTCTAGCTTATGGCACACTTGAACCCTACAAGTAGCCGAGTCGTTGTTCAGCAGCCTGCCATGCTCTACTGACCTTGTGACTTTCAATGGACTTGAATTAATGGCCTGCTGTGTGGTTTGGTAACATTGGGACTGTGCCTTTTTACTTGTCATCCTTGAGCTTGTCAGTCTTAGCAGCCAGTAGCTTTCTGAATGAAGAAAAGCCTCTAGCTTCAGTGGGCTGGGAGCTGGAGGTAGAGCTGAAGTCCAAGGTTGAGGTGCCTTCATCCAGTCCCTAGAGCCTGGCACTTTGAACTTGGACTTAAAACCTCCAAACTGTTAGAAAATAAACTCCTGTTTGTTCAAGCATCCCATTTGTGGTATATT
>NW_006922683.1:156321-158559 GCF_000298275.1 Orycteropus afer afer | reverse complement strand
CCAGCCTCTAGAGCCTGGCACTTTGAACTCGGACTTAAAGCCTCCAAACTGTTAGAGAATAAACTCCTGTTTGTTTAAGCTTCCCAATTGTGATATATCCCTGTCAGAGAGGCACTAGGTAACCAGAATATTTTTCTTTTACGTTCTGTTGGTTCTGTTGTGCTGTCACCCAATTCATTTCTTATTTGTGTTATTTATATTCTCTCCCTCTTTTCCTTTGTTATATTTCCCAGTGGTTTGTCAATTTTATTAATCTTTTCAAAAAACCAACTTCTAGTCTTCTTGATTTTTTCTATTGTCTTTCTATTTTCTGTCTCATTGATTTCTGCTCAAATCTTTATTATTTCTTTTCTTCTGGTAAATGTTTGTTTTGTTTTGTTTTTAATTTTTGCTGCTCTTTTTCTAATTGGGTTAAGGTGTTGATTTTGGTTCTTTCTTCTTTTAATGTGTGCATTATTTGCTATAAATTGGCCTCTGACAACTGCTTTTGCTGTGTCCCAAATATTATTATGTTGTGTTTTCAGTCTTGTTCGATTCAAGGAATTTTTAATTTCATTATTCTATTTCTTCTGTTACCCACTCATTTTCCAGGAGGGTGTTATTCAGTTTTCATGTGTTTTCTCTTTTTTTCTGCTGATCTTCCTATTGTTGATTTCTAATTTTATAGCACTGTGATCTGAGAAGATGCTTTGCAGTATTTTAATGTTTTAAAATGTATTAAGGCTTGTTTTGTGGCCTAACATATGGTCTATCATGGAGAATGTTCCATATGTGCTGGAAAAAAATGTGTGTTGTACTTTTGTCAGGTGAAGTGCTTCGTAGATGTGTATAAGGTCAAGTTGGTGGATTGTATTATTTAGCTCTTCTGTGTCTTTGTTGGTTGGGCAATCTACTGCCGTAGCGATACTGCCTCGGAAATCCAAGGAGGGGTCACTATGAGTCGGATATGACTCTACGGCAGTGGGTTTGTTTTTTTTGTCTTTGTTGAGTTTCTCTCCAGTTGTTCCATCTTTGACTGAAAGTGGTGTATTAAAGTCTCCTACTATGACTGTGGAGTCATTTATTTTTGTTTTCAATTCTGTTAAAGTCTGATTTGTGTATTTTGGAGCTCTTTAATTGGGTTCATAGATATTTATTATGGTTATGTCCTCTTGTTCAATCAAAGTTTTAATCATTAAATAATATCCTTTCTTGTCTCTTATGGTAGTTTTTGCCTTAAAGTCAATTTTATCAGAAATTAATATTGCCACTTTTGCTCTTTTATGGTTGCCATTTGCTTGATATATCTTTTTCCAACCTTTGATTTTTAATCTATTTTTGTCTTTCCCTCTAATATGTGTCTCTTGTAGATAGCATATTGATGGGTTATGTTTTCTTACCAGTGTGCAACACTCTGCCTCTTGAGTGGTGCATTTAATCCATTGACATTCAGTGTAATTATTGACAAGTATGAATTTGTTGCTGTCATTTTGTTATGTGTTTTTTTCTGGTGTTACTGATTTCTTTGTTCCCTATAATTTTCGGTGCTGAGCTTGTTTTGTTTATGAATTGTGTTATCACTTCCTTTGCTGCTATTGTTTTAGTATTTGCTAAATATTTGTGCTTGTCCTCTTTTTTTATTGTGATGTGAATGTTTATCATTTTTCTTTGAAGTTATGCTGTGATTTATAATTTTCTTCCCACGTTTGGAACAGTCTGTTCTATCTTGCAATTCTCTTGACTTCCTCACCATTCAGAAGTTCTGTAACTACACAGTTTTTCACCTCTTTTTGGTTTGTAATTGTCCTCATTTGCTAATTGATGTCTCTGGTCCCCTATTCACAATCTTGTAGGCTTATTTACTCTGGATACTTCCATAACTGGGTTGGTTTTCAGATTATGTCATCATGTGTGTTAATGGTAAGTCAGTTGTTGTTTGCTGTTGTTGCTTCTCTGTCCAAAGGACTTGCTTTAGCATCTCTTGTAAGGTTGTTCTGTTAACAAAATCCTTTAATTTCTGCTTATCTGGAAATGTTCTAATTTTGCCATCATATTTAAGAGACAATTTTGCTGGGTAGTGGCTAAGGCACTTGACTGCTGACCAGAAGGCTGGTGGTTCAAACTCACCAGCCACTCCTCGCAAGGAAGATGGGGCAATCTACTTCCGTAGTGATATTGTCTCGGAAACCCAAGTAGGGGTCACTATGAGTTGGGTCCGACTCGATGGCACATAACAACAACAACATATAATTCTTTGTT
>NW_006922683.1:146755-156221 GCF_000298275.1 Orycteropus afer afer | reverse complement strand
GAGTTGGGTCCGACTCGATGGCACATAACAACAACAACATATAATTCTTTGTTGAAAATTTTTTTCTTTCAGGATTATATATATATTATCTCATTGCCCTCTCACCTGCATGGTTTCTTCTGAGAAATCAGGGCTTAGTCTTATTGGTTGCCCTCTGTAAGTAACTTCATTTTTCCCATGCTGATTTCAGCATTCTTTCTCTATCTTTAGTTTTGGTGAGTTCTATGATGATATGTCTTGGTGATTTTCTCTTTGGGTCTGTCCAGTTTGAGGTTCGTTGACTGAATTCTTCTTCTTCTTCTTCTTCTTCTTCTTCTTCTTCTTCTTCAATTGTGCTCTGGGTGCAAATTTACAGAGAAGAATTTGTTTTACATTCAACAGTTCATGTTCATTTGGTTTCACTCCCCAATTACCATCCCCAACCCTAATCCATTCTCTTTCTTTCCCCTCCCAGGGACCCCCTCATCCCTGGACCCTTCTTAGTTGTGTACTTCTGTCTGTCCAGCTTTTCCTCTGTGTGAACGTTGCCCTTTTGGTGCCTTGTGGCCAATTGCTCCAAGGGGTATGTGGTGGTAAAGTTTGTGTGTCAACTTGGCATGGGTCTGGTTGAGTGGCTGGGCAGCTGAGTGTAGTTATTCCCCATGGTGAGGTTGGTAATTAAGTCCATGGTGAAATCTACTGGAGCAGCTGAGTAGCTGCTTTGGGTATGTGGTCTGCTTCCCATATATAAGAAACAGCTTTGGGAATAGTCTCTAGCTTATGGCACACTTGAAGCCTGCATGTAGTCGTGTTGTTGTTCAGCAGCCTGCCATGCTCTGTCCAACTTGGGACTTCCAATGGACTTAAATTAATGGCCTTCTGTGTGGTTTGGTAACATTGGGACTGTGCCTTTTTACTTGTCAACCTTGGGCTTGTCAGTCTCACCAGCCAGCAGCTGTCTGTGTGAATAAAAGCTTCTAGCTTCAGTGGGCTGAGAGCAGGAGGCAGAGCTGAAGCCCAAAGTCTAGGGGTTGTTTAGCCCCTAGAGCCTGGCACTTTCAACTCAGACTTAGAGCCTCCAAACTGTTATAGAATAAACTCCTGTTTGTTCAAGCCATTCCATTGGTGGTATATTCTTGTCAGAGCAGTACTAGGTAACCAGGACAGGGTGTATCTCCATAAAATAGGTGAGTGCATCACCCTGGGTTGGGTGTTCTGCATGTAAGTCTTACTACTGTTGGGCTGTGCACTAGCCTTGAGAGTGAGTTTTATCCTGGGTCTGAAGTGTAAGCCAGGGCCATAGTCTGGGGGGTCCCACTAGACTACATCTGACCAATAATTCTGGTTGTTATTGTGTTTTTGAATTTTGTACCACGTTTTTCCTCCCACTCTATCAAGGATCTCCAGTTTGATCCCTTCCCAAATGGTTGACATTGGTAGCTGGGCAAAAGCTGGTGCTTCTGGTCTCAAGGTCCATCATATCCTAGAGCCAATTGTTTCCAAATGCCCTTAGTTTTCATCACTCTTCTTTGCTTCAGATGAGAGGAGACCATTAGCTGCATCTTTGATGGCTGCTCAAAAGCTTTTAAGATCCCAGTCACTACTCACCAAGGTAGATTGTGGAACAAGATTTTTATTTATTATGTTGTGCCAGTTGAACCTGGTGTCCCCCAATACTGTAGTCCTAAGTCAGCAGATCCAGTGGTTCTCTCTCCCAAGGTGTCTGGCTGTCTCTGAGGGATTGCTCCAAGTCTGTCTTCTGTTGCTTCTGTAATGATTGTGGTTATTTTGTATCACTAGTATCTGTGCAAGATTATCCTCAGCTGAATCTTTCATTGATCTAGAGTATATTCCTGTTCACTGACCCCTATCTGATCTTCTCAGTTGTCTATATATTTATCTGTAGCCTGGTGTTTGGTGTTAGTGGTAATGGAGTATTGTGCATATACTGGTATTAGCCTCTGTCATCTATATCTTATATGCACAATTCAGTATCCTCCCTTTCCCCAATGTTATGCTGCTCACAGATTCTTTCCATACCATCCCTTCCCTTACTCAACTCAGTGTGTGGTCCCAACTAGTCTGAAATTTTCCCTTCCCTTTCCCTCCCATCCCCAACAACCTACAAAGTGTGTTCCCTTCCCTAAGCAAACTTTTCCTTGACTTTTCACAGTAATGGGCTCATACAATATTTGTCCTTCTGCAATTGACTTATTTCACTCAGCGTAATGTCCTCCAGGTTCATCCATGTTGTGAGATGATTCACATATTCATCATTGTTCTCAAAAGTAGCATAGTATTCCATTGTGTGAATGTACCAAAGTTTGGTTATCCATTCATCTGTTGATGGGCATTTAGGTTGTTTGCATTTCTTTGCTGTAGTGAATTCTGCTGCAATGAACATGGGTGTGCATATGTCTGTTTGTGTCTTGTCTCTCACCTCTTTAGGATATATTTCCTTGGACTTCTTGAATGGATATATTCTCATCTATCATCATATCAAGGTAATTCTCTTCCAACAAAACTTCAACAGTTTTCTCTGTGATTTTATTTATCTCTTCCTGTTCTGGAATTCTGATTACACATAGGTCATTCCTTTTGATGGTATCCCACATGAACCTTAGGCTTTCTTCATATTGTTTTGATCTTTTTTTCTGAGTGATCCCTTTCCAAAGAGGTATTGAGGTATTTGTCTTCAATTTCACTAATTCTCTCTTCTGTAGCTTCAATTCTACTCCTTTGCCCATTCAATGTGTTATCTATTTCTGAGAATTTAGTATTAATCTTCTGCAATTCTATCTGTAGATTTTTTATAATTTCTAATTTTTCATTTATTTTGTCATTTTGTTCTTGTATTGTCTTTTGAAATTGTTCTAGGGTTTTCTCTGTGTTTTCCTCCATTTTGTCAGTGTCTTCCTTCATCTGTCTCTCAATTCATTGAAGGTACCTAAATACAATTCTTTTGAATTCCTAATCAGAGAGTTCCCATGCTGCTTATTCCTCAGGGATGTGTCCTGGGTCTGTGTCCTAGTCCCTTTTTACTACTGCTTTATCTTACTTCTTTGTGTGGACTGTGATAGTTTGTTGTCTCTGAGACATTGTGATGTTTTTGTGTCTATATTTAATTGGTGATTGTATGTTGGAGTGATTCACCCAAGATTTTTTTCATTGTTTTGTTTGGACGTATCTGAGTAAGCAGGATACTGTGCTCCTCTATTCGATAGTTGGCAGCACTTATGCACTCACCACCTGTCTACTTTCCAGTCATCAGCCTCCCATATGCTCATGCTGTGTTTGGCAAGAAGAGCCTATTCTTAGGTCCCTGGAATTTGAACAAGAATACTGTCACTTTAAATATCCAAAATGCCACCCCTTGTAAATATTCAAAATTGCTGCACCCAGCTATCACTTGTAAACATTTAAAATGGCTGCACCCTGCAGACAACCAAAATTCCACAGCTCAGTTTGTCTTCTACTTTGCTATTTCCCTTTTCAGCCATCAGCTACCCATCTGGTAGTCCATGCAGCCATTGGTGAGCAGGGCCAATTTTTAGGTTAATTCTCAGATCGTAACACCACTTGGAAATATTCAGGCTGTCCATGCTATCAGGACAGCTGACAGTCCGCATCTCCGTTTGTCTCCTTATATACTGTTTTCATTCAGGTTCTTCTAGTAGTTGGTGTTTAATCCACTTCTGTATTCTTCTTTTCAAAGCTCAGGACTCCAGGGTTATCTTCTGTATCTGTGTCAATTGGTTTCTCTTTTCTTTGTTGAAGAGGGTCTGTGTAGCTTGTCTGCCTATTCTGCCATCTTCCTGCCCAAGCTCTTGATTCATGGAATTTGTGAGATAGAATATGTGTGTTGTTTTAAGCCACTAACTTTGTGGTAATTTTTTATGCATAATAGATAACTAATATGCTGTGCAAGTGTGAGAAGACATTAAACAACTTGGAACTGTGCTTCCAGGGGCCATATTTGAGACATTTATGTTCTGATGAAAGAAATCAGCAATATCAGGAGGGAGGAGCCAATCTTGGAATTGAAACAGATGCTCATGATCTTTCCATATAAATATGATTTTTCAGGCCAGAGTTTTGAACTGCCTCCAAACCATCCCAACTCTGCTTGCTGCTTGACCTTGGAGTCAGCTGTCACATCTCAAATATGCTTTTCACAATCACAAATGAATTTCACATTGATGACACTAAGCACTTGCCCTGTTTCTTGCCGCAGATTTTTAATTCTAGGTAATTCTCCTTGCAGCCCTGTCCAGTTCGCAGGCAACTACATCAAGTCAGTCTGGGCCTCAAAAAATGACTCTTTCTCCCTTTCTTCTAGGCCTCAAAACAGGCCTTCAGTGAATATCAGAAAGGTCAAACACATAGAGCAGGATTGCACAATTGGGGCTGGGAGATTTGCTTCAATCTTGGTTTCTGTTGCTGTGTGTCATGGTCAGCCTCTGCTTTGCTAGTATTCACAAATGTTTTAGCTCAAATGTTTAGGGTTGGAGAGAGGTGGGAGCAAGAGCCACCTGGTTGTTCCCTCATAGGTTTGACCAACCTCATTTCTCAGTCTTGGAAGGTGGTACAATATAGTGAAAGAGCATAGATTTTGGTGTCAAGAACCTGTTTCCTTGTATTGATTGTGAGACCTTGTGGAAATCATTTTAACTCTCTGAGCTTCAGTTTCCTCATCTGTTCAATGGAGATTATAATACCTATTACTCAGTGGTATTATCAGGTTTAAATGAAAGAGTGCATGTAAAAGCACCTATCAGCAGAGTGGCTATTCAATAAATATAAATAACTTTCACCACTGGATCTCTCTGGCCAATCACTCCCACAAGGTCTAATGCATGATCTGGCTACTACACACTCTAATCTTCTTTGTTCTAGTTGAGTGACAATAATATTCAACATCCCTGCATTGGACTGTGGTAGTCAGAACTTCTAGGAATGGTCCCCAAAATCTTATGCCTATTTCCCAGAACCAGTAAATGTGGTGAGATATTTCTGTCATGGTTATGTTATGTTATATGGCCCAGTTGACTTTAAAAGGAAGATTATCTGGGTGGACCTAATATAAACACATGAACCCTTAAAAGCAGAGAACTTTCTCTAGCTGGTGACAGAAGAGGAAGTCAGTGAGATTTTAAGCTTGAGATGGAGTTGATGTGCTGTTGCTGGTCTGAAGATGGAGGAAGGCATGTTACAAGCAATACAGGTAACCTTTAGGAACAGGGAGTAGCCCCTACCTGACACCTAGCTAGGAGACAGGGACCTTGAACCTATAGCAGCAAGGAACTACATTCTGTCACCAACCTGAATGAGTTTGGAGGTAGATTCTAACCCCAAGCCTCCAAATAAAAGACCAGGCCAGCCAAAACTTGATATTAACCTTGTGAGACCCTGAGCAGAGAACTCAGCAGAACCCATGAGACTTCTGATCTAAAGAACTGTGAGCTAATAAGTGGGAGTTGTTTTAGACTGCTAACCTTATTATAATGTGTTATGACTCCAATAATTCAGAAATTTGGGTGTTTTAGTCATGTGAAGAGGCACTATCCTAGGCCATATAAGTTTGTTGCTATGAGCTTTATTAATTTAGATGTTTATGCATGCACTTATTCAAGATACTTATTGAGTGTCTCCTCTGTGTCAGGCACTGTGCTAAGCCTTTGGGGATACAGTAATTAGCATAGACCTGTGAAACTTGTAGTCTAGTTCAGGGGCAATATTCCTTTCCTCTGGCCAGGTCTGGAAGCTGTAACCTATGGGCGCCTTACCTTTGGCAGAGCATTCTGACTTGCTATCAGGATCCCCTTCAGCCCTCCTAGCACCCAAGTGCTTAGTGACATTCCCTAATGGTTATGCTGAGAGTGGCAGAAAGGGGCATTGGAAGAAAAGTACAGGAACTGCCATTCTGCTCCACAGCACAGAGACTACTCAAGGGCTTCTGTGGGTTGGGAAGGACTCTAAGCATCTTGGGAAAGACTGAAACTCAACCAATTTAAATTAAGATCTTGCCCAAGCTTCTGGAAGAAAGGGGAAGAGGGGTGAAATAGGAGTTATCTAGGACCATTTTTTAGGAGCTCTGGTAGTATAGTGGCTAAGGCACTTGACTGCTAACCAGAAGGCTGATGGTTCAAACCCACCAGCCACTCCTCAGAAGGAAGGTTGGGCAATCCTACTTCCGTAGTGATACTGCCTCGGAAACCCAAGGAGGGGTCGCTATGAGTCAGGGCTGACTCAATGGCACATAACAACAACAACAACAACAGGACCATTTTTAGGGTTTGTAGGGGGCTTTTGGAAAGGAAACCCTGAGAGGAAGGCATATGACAGAAAATAGACTTGGGGGGTATTAGGAAGGTGACTGTGGGTAGTGAAAGACTGGCAAGAGATGGGACAGTTGCACAAGGTAGAAGCGGGGGCGGGGGGGAATCTGAGCTTGAGAAGCAAAAAGAATTGGAGCAGGATTTCTGGGTAGAGAGGCCAGGGAGAAAGGAGCAACAATGAGGGGAGAGGTTCCAGCCTAGCCAAGCTTAGGGCTTTCGTCAAAAGCTGAGAGGCTAGGTAGAGCCTGGGCTTTGGATGCTCTCTCTTCTAGGCCTTCCTGGGCTATGCTGGGACCTAGGCTTTGGGGAAAGTACTAGAGATGGGGACTAGGCCAGCTCAGCTCTCTAGCCCCTTAGCAACCCTTCCTGACTAATTGGTAATCTATTTATAAGTTTATTTGCAAGATTCATTTCCAGGAGGCAGTTGGCTCCCTGCCCTTAATCCCCTAATTCTGATTTGAATTCCGCTACGGGCCTGGCTGCTTGCTCCCTGGCCCATTTGGCTGACTTTTCACTACCTTCTCTGTTGCTTTGGCCATAACTGGAAGTTCTGGGGTGCTGGTCCTCTGGGACTGAGAGGAAAGCAAAGGACTCTGGTTCCCTACAGGCACAGACATCTGGGATGGGGTGGGTGGGTATGAACAGGAATTAAGGCTCCATAGAAACCCTGACCAAAATCAAACTCAAATCTTGCCCAAGGATATCTGCAATTGTCCAACTTTAATACATGTGGTAATTTTTTTGTTGTTGTTACACTTATTTACACTGCTGCAGCTGCAGAGGGAGAGGCCCATGAGGGGGACAATGAGATTGGAGCAGGGTGTCAGGTGAGGATAAGGTAAAGACTGGGTTGCCACTGAAGGCAAAACCTAGTAAGTAGAACAAGCAAAGGTGCAAGCAGTTGGGGGATGGGAGAGGAAATCCTTGGGAATGCAAGACTATGTCTGAAGGGAGAAAGGAAGGAGAGTGGCAGTGGCAAAGGAAGGGTGGAATGAGAGCCTGATTGGAGTGGTACATGATATGGATGATAGAGACAGAGGCAGAAGAGGGAGGATATGAGAGAACAATCCTTTTACTGTTAATGGATATTGTCTGTCACCATAACTCACCATGTGAAGAATTTTTCAATTGAAAAACTGAAGAGAAAAAAAATCTGGAAAGTCATTCTCAGGGCTAGAAGAAGGGAACCTGAATTAATCATCAGAGAAATTCTAGGGAAGTGGGTGGAGTCCATAATCTGAACTGGGAAAGGTCTGATGATCTGCCAATGGACTGAGAACTGGAGGTATCCCTCAGCCAAGACTCTGGAACTCTGTGATTGCTACAGTATGGAGTGGAGAATGAATGAGCTTTGAAACAGGAAGTAGTGCTTTCCTTACCATGGAACCAGGAACTAGGGTAACTCTCTCAGGGGGGCAGAAAACTTACTTAGGACAAGTGTAGAATTTCCCAGGATCAGGAAGTAATCTGGCAATGTCCCCTCACACACATGCTCCCAAAGCTAAAATAATAAAGCACGTTCTGGAAAGGACAGAGAATCCCACTAACTCTAAGGTGGCACTTACCCACATCTTTCCAGGCAATGGATCTGAATAGTGTAGTCAAGCATCCAACTGAGGAGGCCAAGAATAGGAATGGGGATTGGGCGCTTTATAAATTGTGTCCATCAGTGGAATTATCTGAGTTCCATTAGGAAAAAGGATCAGTCTTCTGTAAATTTATTTATTTCTAGGATTTTGTAATTTTAAAAGATGTGTTGTGTTTCTCTCAGCTTTCTTTTTCTTTTTCTTTTTTTTTTTTTTTGCAGTGTTTCCTCCCCTCCTTCAGCTTCTTTTTCTTTCAGCTTCTGAAGAAAGTTCCTTTTGAAAATTTCCATCTTGTCTTTTCAAGTGAAAAAGCATTTGGCTACAAAAAGCTAAAGACAACTAAGAGGGTTATCAAGTTCCCAAAGGGGTGGAATGGAAGTGGTGGTGATGGGCCCAGTTGGAGTCTTGGGATAAAAAAATGAAACCGAGGTAAATTGAGAGGTGGCATTTCTATTAGGCTTAAAGGTCCTTCCTGAATTTTTCCCTCATGAAGAGGGAATGTAGATGACTGTGGTTTGTGGATAAGACATTATTTTAGCACTTCAGGCCTGAAAGCAAGATGGAGGCAGTGAGGATCCAGGCTAGGGCTCTTTTAAGGAAAGACTACCCCTAGAATGAGTTAATTGCTCTTCTCCCCTTCACCTAATTTCTGCCCTTAAGTATCTTGCAGTATAGAAAAGAAGATAGTTATAGAAATATCATTTACAATGAAGTCTCTCATAAAGGTATGTATGTATAGGCTTAGTAAGAATATGGGAGAAATGAGGCCATGATCTACTTGAGGAAGACAGGGAGGACTTAAAAGAAGAGGTAGAATTCAATCAGGGCCCTGAAGGACAAGTAGGAATTTGCTCAGTGGAGAACCATTGGGAGAGTCTTTGAAGATGCAACAGCACATATAAAGACAAAGGTTTGAGAGAGCATATTTAATTCAATACTGCTGAAGTATTACATGTAAACATATCAGGCAAAGAAAGCAAATTTACTTTGGGACATCTTTTATTTTTAAAATTTTTTTATTGTGATTTGGGTGCATACTTACAAAGCAGATTCATTTTATACTCAACAGTTCATCCACATTTTGTTTCATGGCACCAATTACAATCCCTACAATAAACAGCTCTCCTCCCATCTTCTCCCGATGACTACCCCTTCCTGGTGTCCTTCTTACCTATGCAATCCTGTCTGTCTAGCTTTCCTTCTATGAAAATATTCCCCTTCTCTCACCACTGACTATTCTAAGGAGTGCATCTCCCTGGAGCAGGTGTTCTGTTCATAGGCCTTTCTATGTTCAGCTTTCTATTGTTCAGCTGAGAACTAATCCATGGAAGTGAGTCCTTTTCTAGGACCGAAGGATTACCCAGGGCCATAGTCTTGAGGGTTTCGCCAGTCTCTACCTGACCAGTGGTACTAGTCATGTTTGTGTTTTTGAATTTTGTTCCACATTTTCCCTCCCACTCTATTACAATCCCTTTCCGAGTGGTTAGCATTGGTAGCCAGGCACTGTCTAGTTCTTCTGGTCTCAGGGTTGTGCAGGCTGAGATTAATCTTTTGGATTTCTAT
>NW_006922683.1:143021-144495 GCF_000298275.1 Orycteropus afer afer | reverse complement strand
GGATACCCCAACCTTGTCCCCTTTTAGTTCTATAATGGATGTGGACTTTTTGTAGCACAAATACACATCTAGGAATATCATCAGCCAGATCTATGTATGATCCTGGGTGTATTCTGGTTCTCCTACCCACACCTGACATTCTCACCTGTCTGCCTATGTATTCACTCATAAACTAATATTTGCAGTATTTGCATAGACTAGTATAATGCAGTATTGTGTATATAATGATATTTGCCTGTGTTGTCTGCACTTTTGTTCACCTATCTGTGTCCTGCTTTTCCTTATTGTTATTGTGCTGGTCACACATATTTGTTATATTGTCTTTCCCTTCACCCATATCAACAATGACACTTAACTAGTCAGTAATTTCCCCTCCCTTTCCCTCCCATCTCTGGTAGCCATCAAAGTAAATTTCCTTCTGTGTGTATATCGTTCTTTGACTTTTTGTAATAATGGACTCCCAAAATATTTGCCCTTCTGTGATTGATTTATTTCACTCAGCATAATGTCCTCCAAGCTCATCCACATTATGAGGTGTTTCTTGGATTCTACGTTATACATTAGTATCCCATTGTGTGTATGTAACTTAGTTTGGTTATCCATTCCTCTGTTGATGGGCATTTAAGTTGTTTCCATCTCTTTGATATTGCAAATAGTGCTGTGAGGAGCATGGATGTGCACATACCTATTCATGCCTTGGGTTTCACTTCTTTAGGATATATACCTAGCAATTGGATTGCTGGATCAAATGGTATTTCTGTTTCCAACTTTTAAGGAATCATCATACTGTTTTCCACAATGATTGTATCATTTTACAATTCCACCAGCAGTGTGTAAGAGTCCTAATCTCTCCACATCCTCACCAGCATTTGTTATTTTCTGGCTTGAAGTGCTGGGGTGAGAAGATATCTCATTGTTTTGATGCATCTCTCTAATTGTTAATGATTATGAGCATTTCCTCATGAGTTTCTTGGCTGCCGGTATATCTTCTTTGGTGAAGTGTCTGTTCATATCCTTTGCCCATTTTCAACTGGATTGTTTCTACTTTTGATGTTTAGATTTTGGTGTTTTCTATAAATTTTAGAGATAAGCCCTTTGTCATACCCAAATATCTTCTCCCAATCTGAAGGCTCTCTTTTTAGTCTTTTGGAGAAACCTTTCAATACACATGAGAATTCAATTTTTGGCTCCAGCAAGATGGCGGACTAGGCAGAAAGACTGCACAGAACCTCTTCAACAAAGAAAAGGGAAACCAATTAACACAGACACAGAAGATTATCTTCAACCCCTGAGCCTTGAAGAGAAGGATATAGAAATGGACTAAACATCAACTAGCAGAAGAATTTGCGTGACGATACCAAAAAAGGATTCATACGGAGCTGCGGTCTGGCAGCAATCCTGAGCGATCCTGACGGCACAGACAGCTTGGAGATTCCCGAGTGGTGGTAGGACCTAAGAATTAACCTAAAAATCA
>NW_006922683.1:140913-141702 GCF_000298275.1 Orycteropus afer afer | reverse complement strand
CTAAAGGGAGTCCTTTGATCAGAGAACCAAAAATAGCAAATACCAACAGACCATTAATACACAAGATGACATATCCCAGAAACCACAGCTATGGAGATAGCCAAAATAAAATGAGCTTACAAGATTGTAAACAGGGAACCAGAAACATGAATGGGCAAGTGAGGAAAACTACAAACAAAAAGAGGGAAAAGACTGTGTAGTTACAGAACTTCTAAAGTGAGGAAGTTAAGAGAGTTGCAAGATAGCATGGACTGTCTAAACTTGGGGATAAAATTATAAATCATAGAGTAACCTCAAAGAAAAATGATAAAACTTCACATCACAATAAAAAAGAGGACAAGCACAAATACTCTGCAAATACTAAAACAACAGCAACAAATGAAATGATAACAGGATTCATAAACATAATGAGCTCAGCAGAAAATAATATGGAACAAAGAAACCAGAGACACCATGAAAAAAAACACATAACAAAATGACAGCAACCAATTCATACTTATCAATAATTACACTGAATTTTCATGGGTTAAATGCACCACTCAAGAGATGGAGAGTTGCAGATTAGATAAGAAAACACAACCCATCAATATGCTGCCAACAAGAGACACACCTTAGAGATAAAGACAAAAATAGATTAAAAATCAAAGGTTGAAAAAAGATATTTCAAGCAAATGGCAACTGTCAGAGAGCAGGAGTGGCAATATGAATTTATGATCAAGTTGACTTTAAGACAAAACCACCATATGAGACAAGGAAGGACATTATATAATGATTAAAGGATCAATTGAA
>NW_006922683.1:130721-131367 GCF_000298275.1 Orycteropus afer afer | reverse complement strand
CTGAGGAATGGATAACCAAACTATGGTACATACACACAATGGAATACTATGCAACGCTAAAGAGTAATGTAGAATCTGTAAAACACTGCATAACGTGGATGAACTTGGAGGACATTATGCTGAGTGAAATAAGATCACAAAAGGAAAAATATTTTATTAGTCCGTTGTAAAAGTTAAGGAAAGGTTTATTTATAGCAAGAAATTTCCTTTGTTGGTTACCAGGGGTGGGAAGGCAGGGGAGGGAAGGCTGTTAGATAGAGCTAAGTATTGATTTGGGTGAAGAGAAGGGCAATGTACCAAATGTGAGTGATCAATATGGCAGCATTGAGGATGAGAAAGACACAGAGAGGTACATGGGAGGTATAGACAACAAATATGAACCCTTTTGTACATACCATACTGCGTTGTCCTTCAAGGCTATCATGGTTATATGGGTGGATAGATGGGTGGACAAACTGAATGATTAGGTATGTCTATGAAATGGGGAGTGTATCCAAGAACATATGTAGGGTTGGCAGACAATGGTCCTATAAGTTTACGTGAATTGTCAGAATTCCCATTTGTATAGTAAAGCTGACAAGGGGCAAGGATGTGGTCACTGCTTTGTCACAGCCAGCTGCCCAGAGGGACTGAGTAGTTGAACCTG
>NW_006922683.1:128244-129797 GCF_000298275.1 Orycteropus afer afer | reverse complement strand
TTTTACAATGAATGTAATGCGTACATTTAGTTTCATTCCCCATTCGTCATGTCCAACCCTAACCCATTCTCCTCCCCTTCCCACCCTGAAACCCTCCCCCTGTGCACCTCTTAATTATGCACTCATGTTTGTCCTGCATTTCCTCAGTTTGAGTGTTGGTCCTCTGGTGTCCCATGGTATACCGGATAGTTTCTTTATGCCATAAATTAGGGCCCCTAGGTTTGCCCTTATTTTATGTTTGATGAACTTTATAGTTTTGGGATCTCCATTTATGTCTTTGACCCATCTTGTGTGAGTTTTTGTGCATGGTGTGAACTATGGATCTTGTTTCATTTTTCTGCAAATGGATATCAAATTTTGCCAGCACCATATGTTAAAGAGTCTATCTCTCACCCATTTAATGAATTTTGGCACTTTGTCAAAGATCAGCTGTCCATAGATGGATGTATCTATTTCTAGATTCTCAATTCTGCTCTACTGGGCTGTGTATCTATCATTGTACCAATACCAGGCTGTTTTAACTACCATGGGTTTTGGTAGGTAGTAGGTTTTGGGATCAGGGAGTATGAGACTTCCATCTTTGTTTTTCTTCTTCAGTAGTTCTTTGCTTATTTCAGGTCTCTTTCCTTTCCACATAAAGTTAGTGGTTGGTTTTTCCATGTCCTTAAGAAATGTTGATGGAATTTGGATCAGGATTGTATTGAATATATAGATTGATTTGGGTGGTATTGACATTATCACAATATTCAGTCTTTCTATCCATGAGCATGGCATGCTCTTCTATGCAGATATCTTGTATTTTATCGTAGTAGTGTTTTGCAGTTTTCTTCACATAGGTCTTTTGTGTCCCTGATAAGATTTATTCTAAATATTTAATCTTTTTGTTAGCTATTGTAAATGGTTGTTGCTGTTAGATGCCGTTGAGTCATCTCCAACTCATAGCGACCTTATGCACAGCAGAACAAAACACTGCCCAGTCCTGTGCCAGCCTCATGATTTTTGCTATACCTGAACTCTTCATTGCAGCTACTCTGTCTATCCATCTCCTTGAGGGCCTTCCCCTTCTTCATTGACCCTCCACTTTACCAAGATTGATATCCAGGGAATGGTTCCTTCCAAAAACATGACCAAAGAAGGTGAGACAACATCTGGCCATTCTCACTTCCAAGGAGCATTCTGGCTGCACCTTGTCCAGGACAGATTTGTTAGTCCTTGTAGCTGACCATGGTACTCTTAGCATTCTTCTCCAACACCACAACTCAAAAGCATCAACTCTTCTTCAGTCTTCCTTATTCATTGTCCAGCCTTCAATTGCATAAGAGGCAATTGAAATATTATGCTTTGGGTCCGGTGCACTTTGGGTCCAGTGTCTTCAAGGAGACATCCTTGCTCCTCATCACTTGAAAGAGGTCCTTTGCAGCCAACTTGCCCAGTGCTATACATCATCTGATGTCCTGACTGCTGTTTTCATTGGTGTTGATTGTAGAACCAAGTAATATGAAATCCTTGACAACTTCAATCTTTTCTCCATCCACCATGAAGTTGTTTATTGG
>NW_006922683.1:124405-126269 GCF_000298275.1 Orycteropus afer afer | reverse complement strand
AATCTCCAGTGTTATTTCTATCACCAAGGCCATATTTTCCAACTACTGGTGATTCTTCTTTGTTTCCAACTTTTGCATTCCAATCACCAGTGACAATTAACACATCTTGCTTTCATGTTCAGTCAATTTCAGACTGCAGAAGTTGTTAGAAATCTTCAATTTCCTCATCTTTGGCTTTGGTGGTTGCTGCATAAATTTAAATAATAGTAATGTTAACTGGTCTTCCTTGTAGGCATATGGATATTATCCTATCACTGACAGCGTTGTATTTCAGGACAGATCTTGAAACAGTCTTTGTGACGATGAATGCCACACCATTCCTCTTCAATTTGTCATTCCCGGCATAGTAGATCATATAGTTGTCTGATTCAAAATGGCCAGAACCAATCCATTTCAGCTCACTAATGCCTAGGATATCAATCGTTATGTGTTCCATTTCATTTTTGACAACTTCAAATTTTTCTAGATTCATACTTCATACATTCCATGTTCCGATCATTAATGGAATGTTTGCATCTGTTTCTGCTCATTTTGAGTCATACCACATCAGCTAATGGAGGTCCTGAAAGCTTTACTCTATCCATATTATTAAGGTCATCTCTACACTGTAGTCAGCTCTTCCCCAGTCAAATTTTGAGTGCCTTCCTACCTGATGGCCTCATCTTCCAGCACTATGTTGGACAATGTTTCAGGGCTGTTCCTAAAGTTTTCCAGTAATATATCAGACAGTGTTTCACTGATATTCATAAGGTTTTCATTGCACAATTTTTCCTTCTTCTGAGTCTGTCTAAGCCTGGAAGCTCCACTGAAACCTCTCCACCATGGGTAACCCTGTTGGCATTTTGCAACATGGTGGCATAGCCTCCAGCCTCACAGCAACACATAAGCCACCACAGGATGACAAACTGACAGACAAGTTTGTCTCCCTTAGCTATTCCTAACCCCTCTGCTCCTGCTTACTTCAGGGTCTGGTCTTAATATAGAGCCACAACCAAGCAAAAAGCAGCCTCCAAGACCCCAGCCTGCCTACCTCAGGCCCCTGCCTTAATATAGAGCTACCCCCAAGTGAAAAGCAGCTTCCAAGCCCCTTGCCCATCTACCTCACACCCTTGCCTTAATAAAGAGCCACAACAAAGTGAAAATCTGCCTCCAAGACCCCAGCCTGCCTACCTCAGGCCCCTGCCTTAATATAGAGCTACCCCCAAGTGAAAAGCAGCCCCCATCCCTGTGCCCACCTACCTCTGGCCCCAAGTGAAAGGCTGCCCCCATGCCCCAGGCCTGCCTACCTCAGGCCCCTGCCTTAATAAAGAGCCACACCTAAGTGAAAAGCAGCCTCCAAGCCACTGGCCTGCTTACCCCAGGCCCCAGCCTTAATATAGAGCTACACCCAAATGAAAAGCAGCTTCCAAGCCCCTTGACCATCTACCTTACACCCCTACCTTAATAAAGAACCACACCCAAGTGAAAAGCAGCTTCCAAACCCCATTGTAAATGGTATTGTTTTTATTTCCTTCTCAGAGATCTCTTTGTTGATGTAGAGGAATCCAGTTGATTTTTTCTCTTCTATCCTGTCACTGTGCTGAATCTTTCTATTCATTCCAGTAGTTTTCTTGCTGAGTCTCTTGTTTTTTTCTGTGTAAAACATCATGTCATCTGCAAACAGAGATAGATTTACTTCTCCTTTGCCAATTTGGATGCATTTTATTTCTTGTTCTTGCTTTACTGTCCTGGCTGGGACTTCCAATACAATGTTGAATGTTGTTGTTGTTGTGTGCCGTCGAGTCGGACCCGACTCATAGCGACCCCTCCTTGGGTTTCCGAGGCAGTATCACTACGGAAGTAGGTTGCCCCATCTTCTTTCCAA
>NW_006922683.1:120167-122385 GCF_000298275.1 Orycteropus afer afer | reverse complement strand
CTGGACACTATGGGTTTCTTGTGTTGCTCATTTTCTAGTTGTTGGGTTAAAGTGTTGTTCCTTCTTTTATGATGTGTGCATTTATTGCTAAAATTTGATGTCTAAGTACTGCTTTTTCTCTGTCTCAAAGGTTTTGGTATATTAAGTTTTCATTCTTGTTTGTTTCTAGGCATATTTTTATTCCACACTCTAATTCTTCTGTTACACAGTAGTTCTTGAGCAGTGTATTACTCAGTTTCCATATATTTGATTGTTTTTCCCCTTGGTCTTTCTATTATTGATTTCTAATTTTGTGGCATTGTGAACTGAGAAGATACTTTGTATTATTTCATTGTTTTTAAATTTATTGAGGCTTGTTTTGTGGCCTAACAAATGGTCTGTTCTGGAGAATGACCCATGTGCACTGAACAAGAATGTGTATTGTGCTTTTGTTGGGTGGAGTATTCTGTATATGTCTGTGAGATCAAGTGCATTGATTGTATTGAGATCTTCTGTGTCTTTGTTGATTTTTTTTTCTAGTTTTGTTGTCCTTCATCAAAAGTTGGTGCATTAAAATCTACTACTACTATTGTACAATTGTCGATTTCTCCTTTCAATTCAATTAATGTTTGCTTTATGTATTTTTGAGCTCTTTCATTGAGTGCATAGATATTTATTATGGTAATGTCCTCTTGGTCAGTTGACCCTTTCCCCATCATGTAATTCACTTTTTTGTCCCTTATGCTGGTTTTCACCTTAAGGTCTATTTTATCAGAAATTAATATTTCCACTCATGCTCTTTTTTGGTTGCCATTAGTTTGATATATTTTTTTCTAACCCTTGAATTTTAATTTATTTTTATCTTTGTGTCTAAGGTGGGTGTTCTCTTGTAGACAGCATATAAATGAGTCTTCTTTTCTTATCCAATCTGGCACTTTCTTTCTCTTGACTGGCACATTTAATCCATTCACATTTAGTATAATTAATGATAGGTATGAATTTACTGCTGTTATTCTTTTGTGTTTTTTGTTGTATTGATTGGTGGTTTCTTCCAAATATTTTTCTGTACTGAGTTCATTTTGTTATTTTTTTCCCCTTTTCTTCATTGTTGTTGGTTTTACATTTTTCAGAAAACCAAACTCACTGCCATCAAGTCGATGAAGACTCATAGTGACCCCTATTGGGTCTCTAAGGCTGTAAATCCTTACAGAAGTAGATTGCCTCATCTTCCTCCTGAAGAGCAGCTGGTATGATTGAACCACTGACCCTCTGGTTAGCAGCCACATACCTTATCCACCAGAGTGCCTTTTGGTGTTTACTAAGTTCTTTTGATTTTCTTCTTTCTTATTTTAGTTAGAAGGCTTAGTTACTTTATTTGTGGTTACCCTGTAGTAAATTCTTATCTCTGTAAGTTTAGAATAGTCTGTTCTATACAGGCATTGTCCTGACTTCCTCTGCATTTGGAAGTTTTGTAATTGTACCATTTATTCTCTCTATTTGGGTTGTTGTTTGTGTCATTTACAGAATGATTCCTCTATATCTCTCTTTACATTTTCATAAACTTATTTTAGTTTTGAGAGTTCTTTTTCTGGGTTGGTTTCTAGGTAGTGGTTTCAAGTGCTGTGATCTTAAATTGTTGTCTTCTGTTGTTGGCTTTCTGTTGGAAGGAGTCCCTTTAACACTTCTTATAGGGTCTGACTGTATTTTTCACAAATTTACTTAATTCCTGTTTGCCTGGGAATGTCTTAATGGCACCCTTACATTTAAGGGACAATTTGCCTGGATATATAATTCTTGGTTAGCAATTCTTTTACTTCAATGTTTTGAACATGTCATCCCATTGCCTTTTTTGCATGGTTTTTTCCTGAGAAATCAGAGATTAGTCTTACTGATTTTCTTTTGTAGGTAGGATTTAGTTCTTCCCTAGCTCCTTTCAAGATTCTTTCTTTGTCTTTGGTTTTGGAAATTTTGGTGACTTTCTGTTGGGATTTATACTATATAGGGTATGTTTTCTGATAACATGTCTTTAACAATTTATTTTTTTGAAGCAAGATTTGTACTCATGCCATACTCAAAAACTAACTCCAGATGGATAAAAGACTTAAATTTAAAACCTAAAACTATAGAGTTCCTCAAGGAAAAACTAGGGGCAAATTTAAGGGCCCTAATATATGGCATATTGGGAGCTCTGGTAGCATAGTGGCTAAGACACTTGCCTGCTCACCAGAAGGCTGGCGGT
>NW_006922683.1:116812-117887 GCF_000298275.1 Orycteropus afer afer | reverse complement strand
CCCATCTTCCTTCCGAGGAGTGGCTGGTGGGTTTGAACCACCAGCCTTCTGGTTAGCAGTCAAGTGCCTTAGGCACTAAGCTACCAGAGCTCCCACTATGATACATGCACACAATTAAATACTATGCAATGCTAAAGAATAATGTAGAATCTGCAAAACACCACATAACATGGAGGATATTATGCTGAGTGAAAGAAGTCAATCACAAAAGGACAAATATTGTATTAGTCTGTTAATGTATAAGTCAAGGAAATGTTTATCTCTGGAAGGAAATTTTCTTTGTTGCTTACCATGGGTGATGGGAGGGGAGGGAGCCCTGTTAGATACATAGAGATAAGTATTTATTTGGGTGAAGAGAAGGGCAATGTACCAAATGTGAGTGATCAACATGGGGCATTGAGGAAGGGAAAGACATAGAGAGGTATGTGGGAGGTACAGACAACAAACGTGAACCCTTTTGCACATATAGTACTGTGTTGTCAGTGAAGGCAAACGTGGGTATATGGGTGGATAGATGGGTGGACAGGCTGAACTATTAGGTATGTCTATGAAGTGGGGAGTGTATCCAAGAACATATGTAGGGTTGGAAGACAATAGTCCTATAAGTTTATGTGTGTGATCTGAATTCCCATATGTATATTAGAGCTGACAAGGGGCAAGGTTGTAGTCACTTCTTGGTCACAGCTAGCTACCCAGAGAGACCGAGTAGTTGAACCTGTGGGCTCAGGACCATAGTCACAGAGGACATCAAGCTCAGTTGGCATAAAATACTACACAAAACATTGTTCCAGCTCCTGCTTTGGCGAGTAGTTACTGAGATCTTAAAAGCTTTCAAGCTGCCATCTAGATGCAACGATGGGCCTCTCCTCATCCAGAACAAAGAAGAATGAAGAAAACAAAAAATTCATGGAAACAATTAGTCCTAACGACTGGTACACCATCCTATCTGTAGCCTAAATGATTATGAGATCAGAAGAACTAGATGGTGCCAGGCTACTACTGTCAACCACTTGGAAGGGGATTTATGAGGAGATCCTGGATACAGAGGGAGAACAATGTGGAAAAAAAATCAAAA
>NW_006922683.1:113905-114537 GCF_000298275.1 Orycteropus afer afer | reverse complement strand
TGTTTAAGTGTTTATCTGTATAGCCTAGAGTTTGGTGTTAATGGCAATGTGGTATTGTGGACACATTGGTTGGTTTTAATATCTGTCATCTATCTCTTATTGTGCACAGTTTGGTGTCCTCTCATTTCCCAATGTTATCATGGTGGTCATATATCCATCCTGTATATCCCTCCCCCTACCCATGTCAGCATGTAAGCCCCAACTAGCCCTAAATTAATCCCTCCCTTTCTCTCTCCATCCCGGTAACCTACTAGGTGAATTCCCTTTCCGAAGCAAACCCTTCTCTGTCTTTTTACAGTAAAGGGCTCATACTATACTTGTCCTTCTGTGATTGACTTATTTCACTCAGCATAATGTCCTCCAGGTTCATCCATGTTGTGAGATGATTCGGTTATCCCTCATTGTTCTTAAATGTTAGCATAGTATTCCTTTTTTTTTTTTTTTTCTTGCACCTCGTCTCTTGCTGGAATTTCAATCAAGTTTATGTTATTTTTTTTCATATCATCCCATATAATTCTTTGTTTTTTTTTTCATTTGTTTTCATTCTTTTTTCTGAGTTTTTCTTATACAAGCTAGTGTCAAGGCATTTGTCTTCTAGCTGGGAAATGCATTCTTCAGCCATTTCAAGTCTG
>NW_006922683.1:110987-113707 GCF_000298275.1 Orycteropus afer afer | reverse complement strand
GGTTTGTAATTGTCTATTTACATTTCATTTTGCTCTTGAAGGATTTTCATGTCTTTGGTATTGTCTATCTTCTTCTTGCTTCTGTTTATGGTTTCTTTGAGCTCTTGGAAGGTCCTAGATATGTATGTATCTTTTGAATTTCTTATCAGATAGTTCTATTACCTGTTCCTTGGGGAGATTTTCTAATTCTTTAATTTGGACCCTTGCTTCCACTATCTTATCCTGTTTTGTTTTTGTTTGTTTGTTTGAGTTGAAGTTTGTCTGTTTTCTCTGAGGCATTTTAAAGTTGTTGTCTTTATTTGTTGGTTATGTGCTGATTTGTTTCACCCTGGTTTTATGTTTTGCTTCATTTTGATTTATCCAGAAATGTGGGGCAGTTGTGCTTCTTTAATTGTTAGCTTGGATATATTAGGTCACTCCCCACCTTTCTCCATGTTGGTGGAATAACTGGTGGGAATGTGGTTGCAGTCTCTGTTTGTGTGAGGAGGAGTTGCTGTTGGGATGAGCTGGTGTTGACCACCATCCATTGTTGATGCTATGGTGCATGAGCTGCTGGTATTACTCATCTGTTGGGTGAGGTGGTCAGTGTAGTAGATAAGACTGAGTAGTGAAGAGTTAATGTCTTCCTCCCATTGGATGAGGCAGGGGAGAGAGAGAGAGAGAGAGAGAGAGAAACCAAGGAGAAGAAGATATGGAAAAGACCACAAGCCCTGGGAGCAGGCAGTTGTGGCAGAATCTGCTCATCCACCAGAGCATACACCCATGTAGGTGAAAGGAGGCTAGTGCAAGAAGGCACATTCAAGAGAGAAAGCTTTAGGTGCATGACTTTTGTGCTTAGTGTTAGAAATCAGAAAGTGATGCATATATGGGAAAGGATAGCTAGAGCCCCTGGGTCTGTCTTTTTGGAGTGGTTTGCTGAGGGTGGCAGTTGGACATCAATCAAAGACCTATGGCTCAAACCCACCAGCCACCCCATGGGAGAAAGACAAGGCAGCCCTTCTATGCAAAGATCCACAACCCCAAACTTCTGGAGGCAGTTCCACTTTGTGCCAAAAAGTGTTGCTAAGAGTTGGGACTGACCCAACAGCAGTGGGCCCAGTTTGGGGTTTGGTTTATTTCAGGAGAGTTCTTCCCTTTCCCTTACTCCCTCCTCATTCTGTAACTGCTTAAGCTAGAAGAAGTCTAACCCACTTCCCAATATGATCCTTTCCCACATGGCTTTAGCTCCCCTTGAAATCCTCTCGATCTGTTAAATGATTTTTTTTTCCCTACTAATCCTCTGTTGTGTTTCTAATGGCTTCTCTTCAACCAGTTCAGCCTTTTTCCCCGGTCACTGACTTCACTCCCTTTCCTATCTGCATTAAATCTAATAATTATCTTCTAATTAGATGCTCAGAATTCCAGGATCATTATTTGTATCTGTTTCACTGAGTTTTCTGGATCTCTGTTGTAGAGGGTCAGGTGGGGTATGTTAACAGGATGCCATCTTTTCTCTGCCTTACTTTGGAACATCTTACTGAAGAATTTTGAGCAGGAAAATGTCTTACCATGTTACCAGTAATAATTAGGAAGGTTTTGAGGGATGTGAAATTAAAGGTTAGATGAAAGACTATTAACTATTTGGTTAAATAAGAGACCTTAATTGGTGAAGTGGCAATGGGGATGAGGAGGAAGAGATGGATTGGAAAGTTATGGAGGAGACACAACCTATAGGACTCAGTCATTAATTAGATATGGAATATGAGGGAGAAGGAGGAGTCTATGTCTGTGTTTGGACAAATGAGTAGATTCTAATACGGGGATAGGCAACATGGAGGAAGAAGGAACACAGTATAGAACAGGGTGTAGATGATGAGTTCCATTTTTAAATGTTAGATTGAAGAACCTGTGGGATATCAGGTAGAGATGTTTATAGGCAGCTCAGGAGAGAAATCTGACTGGAGATGGAAATTTAGGAAACATCAGTGGTATTTGAGAAGAGAAGATGAACAACAACATTTAAAAGATGGTCAGAGGTGCTTTGGAAAACAGTCTGGCAAAAATTCCACTCTTAGGTACATACACAAGAGAAGTGAAAACATATGTTCACACAAAAACTTGTACAGGAATGTTCACAGAAGTATTATTCACAATAGCCCAAAAGTAGAAACAACCAAAATGTCCATCAACTAATGAAAGAAATGAGGTACTGATACATGATACACCATGGATGAACTTCAAAAACATCATGCTAGGTGAAACAATCCAGACACAAAAATTCACATATTGTATGATTCCATTATGAATAGCAGTGAAACACTGTCTGATATATTACTGGAAAACTATATGAATAGCTTTGAAACGTTGTCCAATATAGGGCCAGAAGATGAGCCCCTCAGGTCAGAAGGCACTCAAAATATGACTAGGTGAGAGCTGCCTCCTCAAAGTAGAGCAGACCTTAATGCATGGATGGAGTAAAACTTTCAGGACCTTCATTTGCTGATGTCACATGACTCAAAATGAGAAGAAACAGCAGCAAACATCCATTAATAATAGGAACATGGGATGTACGAAGTATGAAGCTAGGAGAATTGGAAGATACAAAAAATGAAATGTAATGCATAAAGATCGATATCCTAGGCATTGTTGTTGTTGTTGTTATGTGCCGTTGAGTCAGACCCGACTCATAGCGACCCCTCCTTGGGTTTCCAAGGCAGTATCACTATGGAAGTAGATTGCCC
>NW_006922683.1:109510-110887 GCF_000298275.1 Orycteropus afer afer | reverse complement strand
TTAGCAGTCAAGTGCCTTAGGCACTACGATACTAGAGCTCCCATCCTAGGCATTAGTGAGCTGAAATGGACTGTTTTGGGCCATTTTGAATCAGACTACCATATGATCTACTATGCCAAGAATGACAAATTGAAGAGGAATGATGTGGCATTCGTCATCAAAAAGAATGTTTCAAGATCTATCCTGAAGAACGATGCTGTCAGTGATAGGATAATATCCATACACCTACAAGGAAAACCAATTAATACTACTATTATTCAAATTTGTGCACCAACCACCAAACTCAGAAACAAAGAAATTGAAAATTTTTTTACTAACTTCTGCAGTTTGAAATTGATCAAACATGCAATCAAGATATGTTGATTATTACTAGTGATTAGACTTCATAACTTAGAAACAAAGAGGAATCACCAGTAGTTGGAAAATATAGCCTTAGTCGTAGAAATGACTCTGGAGATCGCATGATAGAATGTTGCAAAACCAATGACTTATTTATTCATTGCAAATACCTTTTTTCAACAACATAAATGGCAGCTATGCACATGGACTTCACCAGGTGCAATACACAGGAATCAGATTGACTACATCTGTGCAAAGAGGCAATGGAGAAGTTCAATATCTTAGGCCAAAACAAGGCCAGGAGCGATTGTGGAACAGACTATCAACTGTTCATATGCAAGTTCAAATTGAACCTGAAGACAATTAAAAGAAGTCCATGAGATCCAAAATATGATCTTGATTATATCCCACCTGGATTTAGAGATCATCTAAAGAACATGTTTGATGCACTGGACACCAATGACTGAAAACCAGATGAATTATGGGATGACATCAAGAACATCATCCATGAAGAAAGCAAGAGTTCATTTTTTAAAAAAGTTCATTAAAATGATAGGAGAGGAAGAAAAGACAAAAATGGATGTCAGAAGAGACTCTGAAACTTGCTCTTGAACAGAGAGTAGCTAAAACAAATGGGAGAAATGACAAGATAAATGAACTAAACAGAAGATTTCAAAGAAAAGCTTGAGAAGACAAATCAATTATTATAATGAAATATGGAAAGACCTGGAGTTAGAAAACATAAAGGGAAGAACATGCTTGGCATTTCTCAAGCTGAAAGAACTGAAGAAAACATTCAAGACTCTAGCTACAATATTGAAAGTTTCTACAGGCAAATTATTGAATGATGCAGGAAACATCAAAAGAAGATGGAAGAAATACTGAGTCACTGTACCAAAAAGAATTGGTCAATGTTCATCCATTTCAGGAGGTGGCATATGATTGAGAACTGATGGTACTGAAGGAAGAAGTCAAAGCTGCACTGAAAGAATTGGCAAAAAAACAAGGCTCCAGGAATTGATGGAATACCTATTGAGA
>NW_006922683.1:108225-109265 GCF_000298275.1 Orycteropus afer afer | reverse complement strand
GTTTATTTGTGTTTTACTGACTATGCAAAGGCATTCGATTCATAACAAATTATGGATAGCATTCAGAAAAATGGGAATTCCAGAGCACTTAATTGTGCTCATGAGGAACCTGTACATAGACCATGAGGCTATCATTTGGACAGAACAAAGAATAATACTGCATGGTTTAAAATCAGGAAGAGAGTGTGTCAGGGTTGTATCTTTTCACCATACTTATTCAACTTGTATGCTGAACAAATAATCTGAGAAGCAGGACTATGTGAAGAAAAATACAGCATCAGGATTTGAGCAATATGCAGATAATGCAAGCTTGCTTGCTGAAAGTGAAGTTCATTTGAAGCACCTACTGATGAAGATTAAAAACTACAGTCTGCAGTACGGATTAAACCTCAACATAAAGAAAATGAAAATCCTCACACTGGACCAATAAATGGAGAGAAGATTGAAGTTGTGCAAGATTTCATATTACTTGGTTCCACAATCAACACCAATGGAAGCAGCACTCAAGAAATCAGACATGTTGCATTGGGCAAATCTGTTGCAAAAGACATCTTTCAAGTGCTGATGAGTGAAGATGTATCTTTGAAGACTACAGTGTGTCTAACCCAGGCCAAGGTGTTTTCAATCACCTCACATGCATGTGAAAGCTGGACAGTGAATAAGGAAGACCGAAGAAGAATTGATGCTTTTGAGTTGTGGTGTTGACGAAGAATGCTGAAAATACCACATCCTGCCAGAAGAACTAACAAATATGTCCTGGGAGAAGTACAGCTGGAAATGCTCTTTGGAGCTGAGAATGGCCAGACTTTGCCTCACTTACTTTGGTCCTGTTGTCAGAAGGGACTATTCCCTGGAGGATATCATGCTTGGCAAAGTGAAGGTCAACGAAAAAAGGGAAGGCCCTCAACAAGATGGATTGACACAGTGGCTGCCATGGTGGACTTTTGAACCTGGAACAGGACTGGACAGTGTTTTGTTCTGTTGTACATAGGGTAACTATGAATCAGAGCCGACTTGACAACACCTAAAAACAACAACAT
>NW_006922683.1:106750-107850 GCF_000298275.1 Orycteropus afer afer | reverse complement strand
AGGTTGGGCAATCCTACTTCCATAGTGATACTGCCTCGGAAACCCAAGGAGGGGTCGCTATGAGTCGGGGCCGACTCGACGGCACATGACAACAATGACAACAACAAGGGGCTGGGGAAAGAGCCCTGGTGGTGTGGCAGTTAAGCATTTGGCTGTTAACTGAAAGGTCAGTGGTTCGAACACACCAGCTGCTCTTACAGGAGAAAGATGTAGCAGTCTGTTTCTGTAAAGAAGATAGCCCTGGAAACCCTATGGGACACTTCTGTGCTGTCCTATAGGATCACTATGAGTCAGAATGCATTTGACAACAATATGATGATTTTTAGGGTATGGGGAGGGTGGATGCATGGGGACTAAATGCTAATAGGTGTGGGGGTTTTTGGGGGTAATGAGAATGTTCTAAAATAAGTGGTGATGGCTGCAGAAGTCTAAATTTACAAGTTATTGAATTGTACACTTTAACTGGATGAATTCTATGGTAAGTGAATTATTTTCTATAGAGCTGTTATTAAAAGAATAATAATAATAATAACAACAAAAGATGGGCAAGATGACAGAATAGGCAGAGAAGCTACACAGACCCTCTACAACAAAGCAATGAGAAACCAGTTGAAACCAATACAGAAGACAATCCTGGAACCCTGAGCTTTGAAGGCGAGGATAAAGAAGTGGATTAAATACCAAATAGTAGAAGAACCTGAATGAAACAGTGAGTTGTTGTTGTTGCTGTTAGGTGCCGTCGAGTCATTTCTGACTCATAGCAACCCCATGCACAGCAGAATGAAACACTGCCCGATACCGCATCAGCTCCATGATCCCCACTATACTTCAGCCCATCATCGCAACCACAGTGTCAATCCATCTCGATGAAGGCCTCCCCTCTTTCGTCGACCCTCCACCCTACCAAGCATGACATCCTTCTCCAAGGGGCGGTCCTTTCTGACAGCATGACAAAAATAAGTGAGATGAAGTCTGGCCATTCTCACTTGCAAGGAGCATTTCGGGTGCACTTCCTCCAGGACAGATCTGTTAGTTCTTTTAGCAGTCCATGATACTTTCAGCATTCTTCGCCAGCACCGCAACTCAAAAGCATCAACTCT
>NW_006922683.1:103392-104171 GCF_000298275.1 Orycteropus afer afer | reverse complement strand
TACCACCCTTACCTGGGTCCCTGCAGCTGACTCCTCCTCTGCCAGATTCCTAGGACTTTTAATCCCCTTTCTCCCACTCTCCCGCCCTGTTGTTTGGGCATGGCTGAGTTCTTCTCCTCAGCTGGATCCCTTTGGCTGACTGCTCCTCTGTCCGGGTTCCTGGCTTTTAATCCCCTTTTTTCTGCTCTCCCACACTGCTGCTTTGGGCATGCCTGAGTTCCTCTCCTCACCTGGATCCCTGCGTCTGACAGTAAGTATGGAGACAAATGGAGCACTGGACTGCCAGCTGTCCTGAGGTCACAGACATTTTGAATATTTTTGAATAGCAACATAAGAATCAGATCTGCTCACTCACTGTGCAGTCAGGGATTTGTGCCTGACAACCAAAAGAGAGAACAGTGAGGAAGAGGACAGGCAGAATTATGGACTGCTGGGGCTATCTGGAGGGCGCAGCCATTTTAGATGTTTGCAAGTGGCAGGCATGGCCATTTTGAATGTGTGAAAGTGGGATTCTTACCTGGACAAAGGACCTAGAAGTGGGCTATACCTGCCAAGCACAGAATGGACAACAGCGCTGGAGGATGACAATGGGAAAGATGTGATATTCACCTTGTTACTCTTATAACCTAAACCTTCTTGCTGAACAGGGGCTGGCCATCCCCTGCTTTCACCCACCTTCTTGGCCAGTGGGAGTTCCATACCTAGCAGACCCTGGGTACTGTGCCCTGCTCCCCATAGATTTGTTTTTGTTTGTTTGTTTCAAAATTGTTCTTTTCATT
>NW_006922683.1:99674-100132 GCF_000298275.1 Orycteropus afer afer | reverse complement strand
TCAGTAAGTGAAGTTGCAGGAGGTGTGGGTGTAGTTGTGTCTTATGGGGACTCTTGTTGTCTCCCGCTCAGTTAGACACAAATTTGAATTTAATAACCATCAAAAAACTAAAAGCCCATAGATGAAAAACACACCATGTAATCACACAGGAACAGTAACCAAAAAAAAGAAAAAAGGGTAAAAATGAAGAAAAAACAGGAAAATCTGCAATATTTGGGGATAGGGCACTAAGAAATAAAAGGTAGGGCAGGAGAATAATAAATGAAGAAAAAAACTGGAAAAATGCAAAAAGAAAAACAAGGGGTTAATCATGAGAAAAAAAGGAGGAGAAGCAAATAATAATAATAAAAAAAAAAAACCTTAAATTAAAAAAAAGCAAAATTCAACCAGGCACAGGGAAAAGAAAAAATGCTGAAAACTAGGACCTGGTAGGGGAAGATTAAGAATAATAATAAAAA
>NW_006922683.1:92447-99222 GCF_000298275.1 Orycteropus afer afer | reverse complement strand
TCTCTTTAAATATCCAAAATAGTCAAGCCACTTTTTAAACCTTCAAAATGGTGGTGTCCTCCGGACCGGCAAAAGTCCACAGTTCAGCCCACTTTTCTCTTCACCTTCTCCATTTGTTCTCCAGCCACCCTGCACAGTCCTGCATGCAGTCCCAGGCTATAAGGGTGATTTTTAGGTTAATTTTTTGGTCCTACCACCACTCAGGAATCTCCAAACTCTCTGTGCCCTCAGGATCACTTAGGATCACTGCCAGATCGCAGCTCTGTCTGTCTCCTTTTTTAATATTTTCACCCAAATTCCTCTGCTAGTTGTGGTTTAGTCCACTTCTATATCCTTCCCTACCAAGCTCAGTGGTCCAAGATTATCTTCTGTGTCTGTGTTAATTGGTTTCCCTTTTCTTTGTTGGAGAGGGTCTGTGCAGTCTTTCTGCATATTCTGCCGTCTTGGTGGAACTCCGTCATTTGAGTTTTTTATTCTCTTGTTTTTATTTTGTTGATGTCTTTATTTATATATTTTTTATATAACTGAGTGGAACACAGTAACTCTTCCCAGCCAATTCAATCATATCTACAACTCCTGAAGCCCTATCCACTGAGTGAGGGCCACCACTTGCTTTTGCACCAATTACCAATGAGAGATGGCAGCCACAACCAGCTCAACTCACCCTCAACTGTTCTTTATGCACAGCTAACAGACATCTGTGCACACACTCTCATTCTCTTTCACACCCCCCTTAGAGAAAGGTGGTGCCAAAGGGGCAGTGAGGGTGCATCTTCTGACATCTTCTAACCCCACAAGAGGAAGACAGAATCATCCTCAATAGCCCAAGGCCTATTCCTGTGAAGCCAAACATGCTGCCTCCCTCCAGTTTTTTCATGAACTCTAACACCAACCGTTCCTTCCGCAGCACCCACCACCTCTCTGCGGGGTTCAATGCTTTGCTGCAGTAGCCCCACAGAATTCACATACTATGAGGTTTATTAGGGAAGCAACAGGCTAGAATTCAAGTTCAGGAACATGCTTAGTCTCTCTCACCCCACTATCTCTCAGACAACAGTTTCTCTCAGTCTCTCTCCTACTAGTGCATATCTCTCAGTGTCTCTCTCAGCAATGCATGTCTCTTGTGTCTCTCTCTCAGCACAAGTATGTCTTTCAGGAGTGTGTTTCTCTCAGCAGCACGTCTTTCTCAGCCAGAAGTCAGAGAGACTCCTGCCTCTAAGAGGGCTCCTTTTGAGCCTGGCAAAGTGGCCAGTCTAACTAATATCAACATCATAATTCTATACACCTGAGAGAGAGAGAGAAAGTGAACTTCCCAGAAAATCACTTTGTGCTGCTCCCAGCAGAAATACCCCAGGTGGATAACTTTAACAGTAACGAGCTACTCAGTTGCTCACGGCAAATTCCACCACGGAGTTTACAAAGACTTATGACTAGAAAAGCCACACTATGTAATTTACTACACTGCAGATCACCCCCTGGCTTTTCTAGCCATTATCCCTTTTATACTTCAAAAATTTACATCCCCAAGACCATCAGGTTAAGAATAACCACACCCATGAAAGTGTGTAAGCCAGCCATTCCATGCCTTTATCCCTCCCGATTTTAAACAGCCAATTTCTAATTTGCCCATCCCTATCAAACCAGTACTCTGAGGAGATAAGCATGGTCCTTTCTTTTTGGAGAATCTTCTGTTCTGCTTGGAAACTTCAGGCATCTGCATCCATAATCAAGCAAAGTGCAGCCCAGTGCAAGCCATTAAATTGCAGGAACTTAACACCAGCTCAGTGTCAAACATCTTCCTCTTCATTTGGTCGGGTTCTGGTTAGCCCAGCCCTAGCCATTCCAGCTAAGTTATGGGTACCAGCTGCCAAGTTTGGGAGTCACACTCTTCCCTTCACTTCAAAGCAGCCAGCACCTTCTCTCTCACATCCTCTGTCCTCAAGGACTATTTCAATGGCCGTAGGCTCACAACTCCTTGCACTTCAGACCAACCAGGCCTTCCTCTCATCCCTAGCCTCTGTGGCCTAGGTCAAAGAGTACCAAACTCAGCCCATTTCTTCTTTGCTGCTCTTTCCCCATTTCCACTCAAGTGAACCCAGGTGGTCACAAGTGAGCAGCATATAAGCCTACTACTCACTGGCTTCCTTTAACTTCAAGTCCTAGAATGGGTGTCTCTCATTGGCCATGAATTTCCTGCCTTTATGCACCCAAAGCTAACTGCATGCTTGAAATTCAAAGAGCCAAACAGTTATTATTTTTTTTCTTTTCCTCTTCAGGTCCTTTCTTCAAACACAAATCTTCTATTCCCTCAGTAATTCTGGGTGAGACTCAGGTTTTCTACCTAAGCCCCCTATACTCTACACACAGGGTTTGAAATAAAAGCCTGTGTTTCTTCTGGGAAAAGTCTATTTTCCCTTTTAACATATCTAATCAAGGATTGGCTGTAGGCAGACTTACATGTTCTCTGTTATTCACACCCCATAATCATTTCTAATGTACAAGCAGGTAAGAGAACATTCAATACTGGTAGTACATTCAGATAAACACATAAGCCAAAACACATAATCCTTTTTAGACATTCCAGGTTCATCTCTTCACCTTGATTACCTTCCTATTCTATGTATAGAATGTATAGAATAGCTCTTTGGCTGAGTGTAACCAAAGGCCTTAGCCTCTGAATCAATTATCTCCTTTAATAGGTAACACCAACCAAAGTAACCATCTAAGAATCCAAAGATTCACTTCCTAGGCCCCTTCCTTGTTTCTTTTACAAAGTCTCATGCTTCTATGAGTCTGAAGCCACTGTAACGAATCCCACTGCTTCTGACACGAACTGACAAAGGAACAGTTAGTGCTGCATTTTCTAAACTCCTCTAACCCCACAACAGGAAGACAGAATCACCATCAGTAGCCCTTTCATCAACCTTAACACCAACCATTCCTTCCACAGCACCCACCACCTCTCTGCTGGGTTCAATAATCACTGCATTGGCCACACAGAACTGACAGATTATGGGGTTTATTAGGGAAGCAACAGGCTACAATTCAAGTTCAGGAACAAGCTCAGTTGCTCTCAGACTGCCGTGACACAGCCAACAGTCTCTCTCAGTTGCTCTCCGAGCAGTGCATGTTTTTCAGTGTCTCTTGCATCTCTCTCTGAGCAATGAGTGTCTCTCATATATCTCTCTCAGCAGCACGTGTCTCTCATGTCTCTCAGGAGTGAGTTTCTCTCAGGGTCGTGTTTCTCAAAACAGCATGTCCTTGTCAGCCAGTAGTCAGAGAGACTCCTTCTGCCTCTAGTAGGGCTCCTTTTGAGCCTGACAGAGTGGCCCAAGCCAACCGATCCCAACATCAGTGTTCTACACTCCTGAGAGAGAGGGAACTTCCCCGAAAATTACTTTTTGTTGCTCCCAACAGAAATACCCCAGGGAGATCACTTTAACAGTCAGGAGCTACTCAGTTGCTCATAGCAAATTCCACCAGAGAGTTTACAAAGACATATGGCTAGAAAAACCACACTATGTAATTTACTACACTGCAAGTGGTGAATGCCTAAGTGCCAACCACTAGAGAACAGAGAACCACAACACCCTGCTCAGATACATGCACCGGTGTCGAGTCAGATGCGACTCATAGCAACCCCTCCTTGGGTTTCCAAGGTGATATCACTATGGAAGTGAATTGCCCAACCTTCCTTCCAAGGAGTGGCTGGTAAGTTTGAACTTCTAGTTTTCTGGTTAGCAGTCAAGTGCCTTAGGCATTATGCCACCAGAGCTCCTCCTTACACAGATAGATAAAAACAAAATAAAGGGAAAAAAATCTCGCATGAATCACACCAACATACAACCACAAATTAAACATAAATACAACAACATCACAGCACCTCAGAGACAACAGATCATCACAGTCCACACAAAGAAGTAAGATAAAGTAGTACAAACAAGGGACCAAGATGCAAACCTAGAAAATGGCCCTGAGGAAGAAGCACTATTGGAGCTCCCTGATAAAGAATTCAAAAGAATTATATTTGGGTACCTCCAATGGACTGAGAGACAGATCAAGGACAAAGCCAAGGAAAACACTGACAAAATTAAGGAAAAAACAGACAAAACTCTAGAAAATTAGGAAAACAATACCAGAAGAAATTGACAAAATAAAGAACAATTAGAAATGATACAAAAACAGCAAATAGAAATCCAGAAGATTAATACTAAGATTTCAGAAATATATAACATGCTGAATGAGCAAAGGAGTAGAACTGAATGAATGGAAGACAGAATTAATGATATTGAAGACAAATATTCAGTAAGACTTTGTTAAGGGATCAATCAGAAAAAAGATCAAAATATGATGAAGAAAGCCTAAGATTCATGTGGGATACCATCAGCAGGAATAACCTATGTGTAATTGGAATAACAGAACAGGAAGAGACAGATACAACCTCTGAGAAAACTGTCAAAGATTTGTTGGAAGAGAATTTCTTTAATATTATGAAAGACAAGAACATATCCATTCAAGAAGTTCAACAGACCCAAAACAAGATAGACCCCAAAAGAATACAACCAAGATATATCATCATGAAACTCATCCAAACCAAAGAAAAAGAAAGAATCTTGAAATCAGCACAGGAAACATGAAAAGTTACTTAGGAGGGTAAGTAACTTAATAAGACTAACCCCTGATTTCTCAGCAGAAACCATACAGGTGAGAAAGCAGTGGGATAATATATATATATAACCCTGAAATAAAAGAAAATTCCAACCAAGAATTATATACCCAGCAAAATTGTCCCTCAAATATGAGGGTGAAATTAGGAGATTTCCAGACAAGGAGCTATTAAGGAATTGTTAAAAACAGACCAGCCCTACAGAAGATGCTAAAGAAAGGGAGTTCTGATAAGATGGCAGAATAGCAGACAAACAACACAGAGCCTCTTCAACAAAGAAAAGGGTAAGCAATTACAGATAGAGAAGATAATCCTGGAGCCCTGAAATTTGAAAGGAAGGTTACAGAAGTGGACTAAACTCCAACTAGTAGAACCTGCATGAAAACATCAAAAAAGGAGACCTATGGAGCTGTGGTCTGTCAGTGATCCTGATGATATGGACAGCTTGTATATTGCCAAGTAGTGTTAGGACCTAAGAATTAACCTAAAAATCAGTCCTGCTAGCCAGGAGCTTCACAGAGGACTGCACTAGTGACTGGTGAATAAAAAGGGAAGCAGCAAAGAGGGAGACAGGATGAAGCTGTGGACTTCTGGCTGTCCGGAGGGTGCAGCCATTTTGAATGTTCACAAGAGGTTTGACCATTTTGGATATTTAAAGCATTTTCTCAGATTCCAGGGACCTAAGAAGAGGCTCCACATGTCAGGGACTGCAGACATGAAGGACTGGACTGTTCTCATCCAACAAATCTTGGACAATTTCAGACATGAAGGACTGGACAGGTGTGATATTCCCCTTATTACTCTTGTACCCCACATCTTCTTGGTGAATGGAGGTATAGCCATTGCTAACTACAACCCAACTTCTGGGCCAGCAGGAGTTCCATACCAATCTGTGTACTCTGACGGAGCCTGGATGCCCTGCCCTGCCATGCACAGAATTTTTTTTTCCTTTATTTTTGCTCAGTTTGTTTGTTTTTTTCTGTTTTAAAATTATTATATTTTGTTCTTTCTTTGTCCTTTTTATTATTATTCTTTCTTCTTCCCTTCCCAGGTTCTAGTTTTCAGCTTTTGCTCTCTTCCCTGTTCATGGTTCCCATTATTTTCTTTCTTATGGTTCTCCCCATTCTTTTTCTTTTTGCATTTTTCCCATTTTTCTTCATTATTCTCCTATTTTACCTCTTTTCTCTTATATTCCCCTCCCCAGATATTGTGTATTTTTTTTTTCTCTCTCCCCTTTTCTATGCATATTTATTTTGGCTTTTTAAAGTATTTCTCTAAATATTTCCTCTCATTTATTGCCCCCTTTTTTTCTTTTTCATCATTGTTCCTGTGTGTTTATGCAATATGTTTTTTTGTCTGCTTGCTTTTACTTTTCTGATGGTTTGTTAATTACTGTTTTTGTCTCAGTGGGAGACAGAAACTGTGCCTATATGACACAACCACACCCCCCCCCTGCAGCTTCACTTACTGAGTGAAAGCCACCAATTCCTTCTGCAACAACTGGCCAATGATAGTTGACCACCAATAATAGCCTGACTCATCCTTAACTGCTCTTCACAAACAGTTAGCATATATCTGTGCAGCGACTCTCATGCTTTAGCACACCAACCAGAAGACAGGTGGTGAGTGCATAAGTGCTGCCAACTAGTGAATAGAGGAGCACAGCATCCTGCTTACTCAAATACAACCAAAAAAAAAGAAGAAAAAAGAAAATGAAAGTGTTGGGCGAATCACACCAACATATAATCACCCATTAAATATAAATATAACAAAGTCACAATATCTCACTGACAACAAATCATCACAGTCCACAAAAAGAAGCAAGATAAAGTGGTAGAAACAAGGGTGCAGGATACAGACCCAGAATACATACTGGAGAAAGAAGCATTGGAACTCCCTGATAAGGAATTAAAAAGAATTAGATATCTTCAAAGGATTGAGAGATAGATCACGGAAAACACTGGCAAGATTAAGGAAAAAACAAAATAAAACAAAAAAACCCTAGTACAGTTTCAGAAGAAAATAAAAGAACAAAATGACAAAAGAAATGAAAAATTAGAATGATACAAAATCTACAGATAGAAATCCAGAAGATTAATACTAAATTTT
>NW_006922683.1:90278-91167 GCF_000298275.1 Orycteropus afer afer | reverse complement strand
AAATATGATCATGAAATTAGGAGATTTCCAGATAAGCAGAAACTAAGGGAATTTGTTAAAACCAGACCAACCTTACAAGAGAGTACAACCTTACAAAGTCCTTTGAACTAAGAACCAATAACAGCACACAACAACCGACCATTAATAGACAAGATGACATAATGCAGAAACCAGCACAGATATGGAAGTATCCAAAGTAAAATAAGCTTACAACATTGTAAACAGGGAACCAGAGACATCAATTGGCAAATGAGGAAAACTACAAACCAAAAAGAGGGGAAAAATAGCATAGTTTCAGAACTTCTAAATAGTGAGGAAGTCAAAGAGTTGCAAAATAGAACGGACTATACTAAGCTCAGGGAGAGAATTATAAATCACAGGCTAACCTCAAAGAAAAATGATAAACTTTCACATCAAAATAAAAAAGAGCATACTACTATGAGACCAGAAGAACTAGATGGTGCCCGGCTACCACTGTCATCCACTTAGAAGGGGATCTATGTAGGAGGTCCTTGATAGAGAAGGAGAACAATGTGGAACAAAACTCAAAATCATTTGGAGAACAACAACAACAAAAAAAGGTGGGGACCAGGTTTGCTGGTCTGATAGAGCCTGGTGGAACCACTGATACTGTGGCCCCTAGCTGCCCTTTAGGTCTGGAATTGAACCCACACCTGTGGTTTTCAGCCAAACAAAATGCAGGCATATGAGTTAAACATTTACCTCAAGTAGATACACTCCTGTAGAGAACAATCATGGGAGAAAGAAGGGCTTCTTATTCACAGGAAGACAGCTCAGGGGCAGGAGTATATGGAGGGATGGACACAGGGAAGAGGTAACTATGGTGAGGAAGTGGGAGGGGAGCTGTTGCATTGTGGTAAACTGTGGT
>NW_006922683.1:87700-88794 GCF_000298275.1 Orycteropus afer afer | reverse complement strand
GGTGCACCTTAGTCCTCAAGGAGGTATCTTTGATCCTCAGCACTTGAAAGAGTTCCTTTGCAGCTGACTTGCACAGTGCTATACATCGTCTGATGTCCTGACTGCTGCTTCCATTGGCGTCAATTGTAGAACCAAGCAATGTGAAGTCTTTGACAACTTCAATCTTTCCTCCATTTATCATGATGCTGTTTATAGGTGCAGTTGTGAAGATTTTTGTTTTCGTTGTATTGAGATGTAATCCATACTTCAGACTTTAGTCTTCAATCTTCATCAATAAGTGCTTCAAGGCATCCTCACTTTCAGCAAGCAAAGCTGTGTCAGCAGTGCATAGCAGATTGTTAATGATTCTTCCTCCAATCCTGATGCAATGTTCTTCATATCGTCCAGCTTCTCGGATCATTTGCTCAGCATATAGATTGAATAAGTATGGTGAAATGATATAACCCTGATGCACTCGCTTCTTGATTCTAAATCATGCAGTGTCCCCTTGTTTAGTTCAAATGACAGCCTCCTGGTCTATGTACAGGTTCCTCATGAGAACAATTAATTGTTCTGGAATTCCCATTCTTCTCAACGTTTTCCACAATTTATCATGATCCATACAATTAAATGTTTTTGCATAGTCAATAAAACAAAAGTAAATATCTTTCTGGTATTCTTTGTTTTGAGCCAAGATCCATCTGACCTCAGCAATGATATCCTTTGTTCCATGTCCTCTTCTGAATCCAGCTTACACCTCTGGAAGTTCTCTGTCAATATACTGCTGCAACCATTTTTAAAAATTATCTTCAATAAGATTTTACTTGTGTGTGATGTTAATGATATTGTTTGATAATTTTCACATTCTGTGGGATCACCTTTCTTTGGAATGGGTACAAATATGGATCTCTTCCAGTCAGTTTGGCCATATGCCAAATCTCTTGGCATAACTGAGTGAGTGCCTCCAGTGGGACATCCGTTTGTTGAAACATCTCAATGGGTATTCCGTCAATTCCTGGAGGCTTGTTGTTTTGCCAATTCCTTCAGTGCAACTTGGACTTCTTCCCTCAACACCATTTGTTCTTGACCATATGCCATCTCCTGAAATGGATGAA
>NW_006922683.1:83242-86980 GCF_000298275.1 Orycteropus afer afer | reverse complement strand
AGTGATTCTTCTTTCTTTCCAACTTTTGCATTCCAGCCACCAATGTGTTAATTAATACATCATTAATTCGGTCCATTTCAGACTGCAGAAGTTGATAAAAATGTTCAATTTCCTAATCTTTGGCTTTGGTGGTTGATGCATAAATTTGAATAAGAGTCATATTAACTGCTCTTCCTCATAGGTGTATGGATATTATCCTATCACTGAGAGCATTGTACTTCAGGACAGATCTTGAAACTGGATATCCATTTGCAGGAAAATGAAACAAGATCTGTACCTCACAGCATACACAAAAACTAACTCCAGATGGATCAAAGACTTAAGTGTAAAGCCTAAAACTAAAAAGTTCTTCAAGGAAAAACTATGGGCCAATTTAGGAGCCCTAATTTATGGCATGAATAGACTGTCAAGCATAACCCAAAATGCACAAACAGCAGAAGAGAAACTAGATGAATGTAACCTTCCAAAAATTAAATTTGTATGCACTTCCAAAGGCTTATCCAAAAGAGTAAAAAGAGAACCTACAGATTGGGAAAAAAAAAAAAAAAATTCGGCAATGAGATATCTGAGAAGAGACTTATCTCTAAAATTTATAGAAAATGCTATCACTTCAACAACAAAAATGTTAACAATCTGTGGTAGTTATATTTGTGTATCAACTTGGCTGGACCTGGTTGAGTGACTGGGCAGCTGGTGGTAGTTATTCCCCATGATGAGACTGGCAATCAACTCCATGGTGGAATCTACCACAAGCAGCTGAGTAGCTGCCTTTGGGATGCCGTCTGCTTCCTGTATACAAGGAGAAGTCTTGGGAATGGTCTCTAGTCTATGTCATGCTTGGACCCTGCATGAAGCCATGTTGTTGCTCAGCAGCCTGCTATGCTCTGCCGACCTTGGGACTTACAATGGATTTAATTTAATGGCCTGCTGTGTGGTTTGTAACATCAGGACTGTGCCTTTTTACTTGTCAGCCTTGGGGCTTGTCAGTCTCAACAGCCAGCAGCTGTCTGAGTGAAGAAACACCTCTAGCTCCAGTGGGCCAGGAGCAGGAGGCAGAGCTGGACCCCATGGTTGAGGGGCTTTCACCCAGCCCTTAGAGCCTGGCACTTTGAACTTGGACTTAAAGCCTCCAAATTGTAAGAATAAACTCCTGTTTGTTAAGGCCATCCCACATTTGTGGTATATCTCTTGTCAGAGAAGCATTGGTAACCAGAGCACAGTCCAATAAAAAAAAAATGGGCAGAAGACATGAATAAACACTTCACCAAAGAGGATATTCAGGATGCCAACAAACATATGAAGAAATGTTCATGATAATTAGCCATTAAAGAGATGGAAATCAAAACAACAATGAGATACCATCTTGCCCTAGCACGAATAGCAAAGTTTAACAAGACAGAAAATAATAAATTCTGGTGAGGATGTGGAAAGACTGGGACTCTCACACACTGCTAGTGGTACTGTTAAATGATACAACCACTGTGGAAAGCAGCATGGCGATTTTTTCAAAAATTGGAATTAGAAATACTATTTGATGCAGTAATCCCATTAGTAGGTATATATCCTAAAGAAGTGAGAACCAGGACAAGAACAGATAAATGCACACCCATGTTCATCACAGCACTATTTACAATACCAAAAATGTGAAAACAACCTAGGTGCCCATCAACAGATGAACGGATAACTAAACTATGGTACATGAACACAATTGAATACTATGCAACCCTAAAGAATAGCATAGAATCTGCAAAGCACTGCATGATGTGGGTGAACTTAGAGGACATTATACTGAGTGAAGTAAGTCAATCACAGAAGGACAAATATTTTATTAGTCCATTATTGTAAAACAGCAAGGAAAGGTTTATATATGGAAGGATATTTTCTTTGTTGGTTACCAAGGGTTGGTGGGGAGGGGAGAGAACACTGCTAGATAGTTAAAGACAAGTATTGATTCGTGTGAAGAGAAGGGCAATGTACCAAATGTGAGTGATCAACATGGTGGCATTGAGGAAGAGGAAGACACAGAGAGATGCATGGGAGATACAGACAACAAAGATGAACTCTTTTGTACATACAGTACTGCATTGTCAATGATGGCAAACATTGACCTATGGGTGGATAGATGAGTGGACAGGCTGAACAATTAGGTATGTTTATGCAAGGGGTAGTGTGCCCATGACTATGTATAGGGTTGGCAGACGATGTTTCCATAAGCATATTTGTATGTTCTGTAAGAATGTCCAGGTATATAGAAGAGCTGACAAGGGACAAGTTTGTGGTGACTTATTGGCCACAGCTACCCACCCAGACAGAGCTTGTAGTTGGACCTGTGGGCTTGGGACCATGGTCCCAGGGGACATAAAGCTCAATTGGCATAGTAGCGACTGGGATCTTAAAAGCCTGCAAGTGACCATCTGGAGGCAATGATGGTTCTCTCCTTATCCAGAGCACAGAAGAATGAAGAAAAAGAAAGATGCATGGAAACAATTAGTCCAAGTGACTGGTACACCATGTGATGCTCAGCCTATATGACTATGATACCAGAATAATTAGATGGTGTCCAGCTACCACTGTCAACCACTTGGAGGGAGATCTATCTATGTATGAGATCCTTGATAGAGTGGGGGAGCAAGGTGGAACAAAACTCAAAATCATAAAGGGGGAAAAAAAAGGACCAAGTTTGCTGGTCTGACAGATCCAGGTGGAACCCCTGAGACTATGGCCCCTAGCTGCCCTTCAGGTCTGGAATTGAACCCACTCCTGTGGCTTCCAGCCAAACAAAAACGGGCATATGAGCTGTTAGGTAGATACACCCCTTTGAAAGATCAATCATGAGAGAATAGAAGGGATGTGTATACACTGGGAGATAGCCTGTGGAGTAGGAGTGCATGGAGGGAAGGACACATGGAAGAGGGAACTATGGGAAGGAAGTGGGAGGGGAACTGTTGCATTGTGGGAAATTGCAGTAAATGTCATGAGACAAAGTGTATGTGAGCTACTGTATGGAAAATGAATTTCCTCTGTAAACTTTCACCCAAATCACAATATTTTTTTTTAAAAAAAGATACTAAAGAAAACCCTTTGGAATGAGAACAAACAACAGCAAAAAACAACCAATAATTAACACACATGATTACAAATCCCAGAAACCAACCCCGTTACAGAAATATCCAAAGTGAAATAAGCCTACAAGACTAAACAGGGAGCCAGAGACATCAATTGATAAATGAGGACAATTACAAACCAAAAAGAGGGGGAAAATAGTGTAGTTACAGAACTTCTAAATGGTGAGGAAGTCAAGATAATTGTGAGATAAAACAGACTGTTTTAAAGTTGCAAAGAAAATAATGAATCACAAGGTAACCTAAAGAAAATAATAATAAACCTCCACATCAAAATAAAAAAGAGGACAAGCACAAAAATATTAAGAAATACTAAAACTATAGCAGGGAAGGAAATGATAACACAATTCATAGCAAAATGAGCTCAGCACAAAAATTATACTGAGCAAAGAAATCAGCATAATGACTGTGATAATTGCAGTTGTGTGTCAACTTAGCTGGACCATGATTCTGAGTGGTTTAAGCAGTTGTGATGTGGGTTATTCCCATGATGAGATCAGATGTATATGTTTTGAGCAGCTAATCCATTGAAAGGGAATTTCCCCAGGGGTGGCCTACTTCCAATATATTTATGGACATCCTGGGAAAATGAGACACTCTTCTGTAGATCTGGATC
>NW_006922683.1:79885-82922 GCF_000298275.1 Orycteropus afer afer | reverse complement strand
TTTTCTTCTCTAGAACTTTACTAGTTTTTCTTCTCTAGAGAACCCAGCTTAACATGACCACACACACACACACAAATACATCATGAAAGGAAATCAATAAATTCATACTTGCCAAAAATTATACTGAATGTCTATGGACTACTCAAGAGATGGAGCATTGTGGACTGGATAAGAAAACATGGCCCATCAATATGCTGTCTACAAGACACTCACCTTAGATACAAAGACAAAAGTAGACTAAAAACCAAAGGTTGGAATAAGATATATCAAGCAAGTGCCAACCAAAAAAGGGCAGGAGTGGCATTATTAATTTCTGATAAAATAGACTTAAAGACAAAAAAGACCATAAGAGAAAAGGAAAGCCATTACGTAATGATTAAAGGATTGATCAAATAAGAATACATAACCATAGTAAATATCTATGCATCCAATGGAAGAGCCCAAAAATATATAAATCAGACTTTAACAGAATTGAAAAGACAAATAGATGACTCCACAATCATGGTAGGAGACTTTAACACACCACTCTCAGTGAAAGATAGAACAACTGGAAAAAAACTTTAAAAAAACACAGAAGAACTAAATAATGCAGTCCACTCACTTGACTTTATAGATATCTAGAGAGCACTTCACCCAACAGCATCATAATATACATTCTTTCCCAGCGCACATGGAACATTGTACAGGATAGACCATATGTTAGGCCACAAAGCAAGTCTCAATAAATTTAAAAACACTGAAATACCACAAAACATATTCTCAGACCACAGTGATTTAAAATTAGAAATAAACACTAGGAAGACCACTGGAAAAAGAGTAAATGCATGGAAACTGAATAACACCCTCCTCAAAAGGACTGAGTGATAGAAGAAATAAAAAATGAAATTAAAAACTCATTGAATCAAATGACAATGATAACACAACATACCAAAATCTTCAATCAGAGGGCAATTTATGGCAACAGATGCACACATCAAAAAAGAAAGAGCTAAAACCAACACCTGAACCTAACATCTCCTACAATTAGAAAAGGAGCAGCAAAAAAGCCTACAGTCATCAGAAGAAGAGAAATATTAAAGATTAGAGCAAAGCAATACATGAAACAAAAATAGAAAGACAATAGACAAAATCAACAAGAACAGAAGTTGGTTTTTTGAAAAGATCAATAAAATTGACAAACCACTGGCAAACTTAAGGGAAAAGAAGGAGAATATGCAAATAACATGAATGAGAAATGAAAGGAATGATGTTGCAACAAAACCAACAGCAATAAAAAGAATATCAAGATATTATGAAGAATTGTACTCCAACAAATTTGAAAACCTAGAAGAAATGGACAGATTTCTAGAAACACACTACTTACCTAAATTAACACAGACTGTGGTGGAAAATTTGAGCTGACCCATAACAAAAGAAAAAATTGAACAGGTCATAAAAAAATTACCAAGAGAAAAAGTCCTAGACCAGATGATTCACTGGAAAATTCTACCAGTCATTCAGAGAAGAGTTGACACCAACCCTACTCAAACTATTCTGGAACACAGAAAAGTTTGGAATCCTCCCAAATTCATTTATGAAGCAAACATAACCCTGATACAAAAACTAGGCAAAGACACCACTAGAAAGGAAAACTACAGACCAATATCCCTCATGAATATAGCCAACAAAATTCTAGTCGATAGACTCCAACAATATATCAAAAAATAATACATCAGAACCAAATGGGATTCATACCAGGTGTGCAAGGATGGCTCACCATTTAAAAAGCAATCAACATAATCCATCACATAAGTAAAATAAAGGAAAGCAATCACATGGTCATATCAGAAAAGACATTTGATAAAAACCAACAGCCATTCTTGATTGGAAAAAAAAAAATAACTCTCAGAAAAATAGAAATAGAAGGGAAATTCCTCAACATAATAAAATATATATATAAAACCAACAGCCAACATTATTCTGAATGGAGAAGAGATTGAACCCATTCCCCTTGCAAACAGGAACCAGACAAGGATGCCCTCTATTTCCACTTCTATTCAACACTGTACGGAAGTCCTAGCCAGAGCAATAAGGCAAGAAAGGGAAATAAAAGGCATCCAAATTGCTAAGGAACAAGTAAAACTATCCCTATTTGCGTATGATATGATCCTGTACACAGAAAATCCAAGAGACTCAACAAGAAAACTATTGAAACTAAATGAGAGATTTAGCATTATGACAAGGCATAAGATCAACAAAAATCAACTGGATTCCTCTACACTGGCAAAGAAGTCTCTGAAAAGGAAATAAATATCATTTATGATAGCTACCAAAAAGAAAAGATACTTGGTAATAAATCTTTTCAGAAACACAAAAGACCTATGCAAACAAAACTACAAAACACAACTTCAAGAAACTATAAGAGATCTACATAAATGGAAGAATGTGCCATACTCATGGATAGGAAGATCGAGCATTGTGAAAATGTCAATACTACTGAAAAAAAATCTATATATACATTCAATGCAATTCCAATCTAGATTCTATCAAAATTCTTTAAAGACATGGAAAAACCAATCACTAATTTTATATGGAAAATAAAGAGACCTTGGAAATAAAACACTATTGAAGAAGAATGACAAAGTAGGAGGTCTCACACTCCAAGATCTCAAAGCCTACTACTATTCAGCCGCAATTGTCAGAACAGCCTAGTATTGGTACAGTGACAGACACATAGATCACTGGGATAGAATTGAGAACCCAGAAATAGATCCATCGACCTATGGTCAGCTGATCTTTGACAAAAGGCTGAAATCCATTCAATAGGGAAGTGATAGTCTCTGTCACAAATGTTGCTGACAAAACTGGATATCCATTTGCAGAAAACTGAAACAAGATTCACACCTCACACCATAAACAAAGACTAACTCCAGATGGATCAAAGACTTAAATGTGAAACCTAAAACTATAAGGGAGCTCTGGTAGCATAATGGCTAAGGCACTTGACTGCTAACTGGAAGGCTGGCAGTTCAAACCCACCAGCCCCTCCACAGAAGGA
>NW_006922683.1:78240-79235 GCF_000298275.1 Orycteropus afer afer | reverse complement strand
ATAATAATAAATGGGCAGAGCAGACACTTCACCAAAGAAGATATTCAGGCAGCCAACAAACATATGAGGAAATGTTCAAAATTGTTAGCCATTAACGAAACCAAACCAAACTTAAATCACTGCCGTTGAGTGAGATCCCACTCATAGAGACCCCTCCTTGGGTTTTCAAGGCAGTATCACTACAGAAGTAGATTGCCCAACCTTCCTTCTGAGGAGTGGCTGGTGGGTTTGAACCGCCAGCCTTTAGCAGTTAGTTTTAGGCACTAAGCCACCAGAGCTCCTGTTAGCCATTAGAAAGATGCAAATTAAAACAACCATGATATATCCTCTCACCCTAGCATTAATAGCAAAGTTTAAGACAGAAAATAACAAATGCTGGCAATGCTGTGGAGAAATTGGGACTCTCATACACTACTGGTGGGACTCTAAAATGATACATCCACTATATAAATCTGTATGGTGATTCCTTAAAAAGTTGGAAATAGAAATACTATTTGATCCAGCAATTCCATTAGTAGGTATATATCCTAAAGAAATGAGAATGCAATGCAACACAGTGCTGTGGAGTCAGATCTGACTCATAGTGACCCCTCCTTGAGTTTCCGAGGCGGTATCAGTAGGGAAGTAGATCGCCCAATCTTTCTTCTGAGTAGTGGCTGGTGGGTTTGAATCACTTGGTACATTCACATAATGAAATACTATGCAACCCTAAAGAATAACGTAGAATCTGCAAAACATCGCATAACATGGATGAACTTGGAGGACATTATGCTGAGTGAAATAAATCAATCACAGAAGGACAAATATTGCATTAACCCATTATTGTAAAAAGGAAAGGTTTATACATGAAATCAAGTTTTCTTTGTTGATTACCAGGAGGTCAGGGAAAATTCCTAGATAGGTTCTATATCTACTTCCGTGGTAATACTGCCTCAGAAACCCAAGGAGGGGTCACTATGAGTCAGGTCCAACGCGATGGCACATATCAACAACAA
>NW_006922683.1:72274-77972 GCF_000298275.1 Orycteropus afer afer | reverse complement strand
ATCTCTCAAAGATTATTAGTGGTTACCAGGACAGGATGGAGATGGAAAGGGGAAGCTTTTGTTTCCAGGGCATTGAGTTTATGCTAATGGTAGTGGAATATTTTGGCAAAGGATAGCAATAATGGTAGCACAATATGAAAAATGTCATCAATGTCCCTGAGCTGTAAATGGAGAAGTTGTTATGTTGGCAAATGTCTTGTTGTTTATGTTTTCAACACAATAATAATAATAATAATAATAATAATAAATATGGGCAGAGAAAGAAAGGTTCTTGGAAGAGACTAGGAAAATTTCCAGAGGAAGGATATCCAAGAACAACTACAGGTGTAGATGAACAGAAAATAAGAGTGGGTTAAAAAAGGAAAGGATTCCAAAACAAAGGCAAAATGCCATGTAAAATCAGGACTCCCTTTCTTCTCCCCTCTTTTTCCTCCTCTCTGAATAAAAGGAAAGGAGCTCTCATAGAACAATGGCTAAGACATTCGGCTGCTAATATAACAGTTGGTGGTTCAAATCCACCAGCTGTTCAGTAGGAGAAAGATGAACTGGTCTGCTTCCATAAAGATTTATAGCCTTGGGAAGCCCTATAGGGCAGTTCCACTCTGCTCTATAGAGTCACTATGAATCAAGGATGTCAGTGGGTTTTGGAAATAAAGGGACATCTCTGTTGTCCCTGGAAGGCAGGAGTTTGAGCTCTCTCATACTTAGACTCTAGGATCTGTACTTGTGCAAGAAGTGTATGAACAAAACAGATAAATTTTTTTAGAGTGACAGACCAAACGAGAGGGAAGGTCAAGATCCTTACTAGTAAGAGATCTTATGATAATCATCCAGCCTCTGCCAAGTGACCAGTTTTATCCTAGAAGGAATCTGAATTTTGCCAACTTTGTTGCTCCCACAATGCTAAAAATCAGTGCTGTGTGCGATGATGAGGTAGAGTGACTTTCTTCAAAGAGTACCAGAATAAACTCTTTTCTATGCAGGAGCCAACATAAAGTTTTTTGACCAACTGGATCTTTGCCTTCAATTCTTCCTTGAAGAAAGCTTACAATCCAAATCAGATTATAAAGACCACATAGCCATAAAGGATATGTAAACATTAGACCATCAGTTCCTCTAGTGAAAATATCACATATCATTCATTTTTCATATATTCAACCTTTGGTAGGGAATCTGACAAAATATAACTGGCCAAATGACTGACTAAATTATTGAATGAACCAAATGGATATTCATTAAAAAACTTTACAATTATGTAAAAGTTGGAAGATAAGAAGAATCAGATTACAATGGTAGAAGGATATGGAAGTGAGGAAGGATAGTGAAAGTTTCCTGGTTTAGTTGAGGACAGCCTAGTTTGTGTGTGTGTGTGTGTGTGTGTAGCTCTGATGGCGCAGTGCCTAAGGCATTTGACTGCTAACCAGAAGGCTGATGGTTCAAACCCACCAGCCACTCCTCAGAAGGAAGGTTGGGCAATTTACTTCCGTAGTGATACCACCTCGGAAACCCAAGGAAGGGTCACTATAAGTCGGATCTGACTCCATGGCAGTGTGTTGCATTGCGTTGTGTGTGTGTTTGTGTGTGTGCTAAAAGGGCAATGAGGTGGCATATTCTTACCTCCTCTAACTTCATAAGAGGAAGACAGAGTCACCATTAGCAACCTAAGTCTTATTCCTATGAGGCCAGACATGCCACCACCTTCCAGCCTTTTTACCAACTCTGACACCAGCTGTCCCTCCATGGTACTCACTACTTGTCTGCTGGGTTCAATAATTCTTTGCAATGATCACACAGAACTCACAGACAATATTCACAATTATGGCATTTATTAGGGAAGTAATAGGTTACAATTCAGGTTCAGGAACATGCTAAGAATACAATTCTTCTAATAGGAGAGTCTCCTCTCTGCTATGCACTTAGGCTCACCTCTCTGGCCCTTGACATTTCAGCTTGGCCTCTGCTATGCTTGGGCAAGTGGTACAAAAATCTTTTAGTTCTGCTGATAGGTACACCTCCCTGCACCCCACTGGGCCAGGTAAGCCCACCACTCCGTCTCCTGACTCTTGGCTCCACTGCTGCCATCTCTCACCTGGGTGTCTGTCTCTCAGCCCAGCATCTGTCTCTCAACCAGGCATCTTTTTCTCAGATGGGCATCTCTCTCTCAGCAAGGTGTCTTTGCCAAGGAGGTCTAGCACAGGGATCTCAGGTCCAAGGATGTGCTCCACTTCACCTTCAGCTCTTCTCTCTTGAGAGCAGTGAACTCTCTCCTTTCTGCTTCCAGAAAGGCTCATTGTAAGCCTGGCAGAGTGACAAAACTAGCCAATCCCAACATCAGAGTTCTACACGTCTTATTTCCTACCAGTAATCTCATGGGAATTACAGACTATGGCTAGAAAAGCCATACCAAGTAATTCACTGCACCACAGTATGTGTTAGGAGCCTTGATGGTGCAGTGGGAAGCATTTGCCTGCTAACTGAAAAATCAGGAATTTGAACCTACCAGTGCCTAATGCATTTGAATGCTAACTAGAAGGCTGGTGGTTCAAGCATACCAGCCACTCCTCAGAGGGAAGGTTGCGCAATCTACTTCCACAGTGATACTGCCTCAGAAACCCAAGGAGGGGTTGCTATGAGTCAGGTTTGACTCGATGGCAGTGAGTGAGCCACTTCATGGGAGAAAGATGTGCCACTCTTGTCCAGTAAAGATTACTGCCCTGGAAACCATATGAGGCTGTTCTGCTCTGTCCTATAGGGTTATAATGAGTCAGAATCGACTTGATGGCAATTCTTTTTTTTTTTTTTCCTGGTTTGTGTCACCAACTCAAGGCAGGCAGGAACAATACCTGAGCAAAGCCGACTTAATTTGAAGCCATGGGAGTAATGGGCCTAGGGAGAGCAAGGAGGCATAACCAGTCCACAGGCATTCCAATACAAACGTTTGAAAAACACTGTGCCTAAGCAAAAAAAGTGCAGGCTCTATTTGGCCTAACAGAATTTGACTTTGGGAAGGCTTCTTCTTCTTCTTCTTTTTTTTTTTAGCGATTTGAGTGAAAGTTTACAGAGCACATTGGTTTTCCATTCAACTGTTAATCCACATTTTGTTTTCTGACATTGAATGAAGTACCCACAGTGTAACAGCACTCTTCCCACTCCCTCCCTTTGGTTAGTATTTCCATTTGTCCTTCTTTCCTCTCCATTCCTGCCTTCTGAACATTATCCCTGGGCAAATGCTTATTAAGAGGAGATGGCAGTCTGAGATGTTTGAATTAAGGAAGAAAAAAAATTTGTGAATTGTGGAGAGTGTACATTCTAGGGTCAAGTTGGGGCAGATTCTGAGTGAGGGACACTGACAAGCCAACCAAGGAAGAAAAAAGAGACTGGAGAAGTGAGGTTAGCTGGAACTTCCATGTAGGAGATGCCATCTGTTCTGGTTACCTAATGCCATTCTGACAAGAATACCACAAATGGGATGGCCTTAACAAACAGGAGTTTATTCTTACAATATGGGGGCTTTAAGTCCAAGTTCAAAGTGCCAGTCTCCAGGGGCTGGGTGAAAGCCTCCTAACCCTGGGCTTCAGCTCTGTCTCTTATTCCCAGCCCATTGGAGCCAGAGGCTTTTCTTCATTCAGGCAGATACTGTCTGCTGAGGCTAACAAGCCCAAGATAGACAAATAAAATGGCACAGTCCCAATGTTACCAAACCACACGGCAGACCATTAATTCAAGTCCTTTGTAAGTCCCAAGGTCAGCAGAGCATGGCAGGCTGCTGATCAATGACACGGCTACATGCAAGGTCCAAGCATGCCATAAACTAGAGATCATTCCCAAAGTTGTTGCTTATATACGGGATGCAGACCACATACCCAAAGTATACTCAGCTGCTCCCAGTAGATTCCACCATGGAATCGATTACTAGTCTCATCATGGGGAATACTACATCCAGCTGCCCAACCACTCAATCAGGCCCAGCCAAGTTGACACACAAACGTAACCACCACACTATCTTAGCAAGAGAACATTAAGAAGCCCCCCTAGGGGAAAGAGAAAGAATTTGTCACATTCTACACTGGAATCCAATAGTACTTACTACATATTATCATAATTATTTGCTGAGGTGCTTGTCCTGCCACTAGCCTGTGAGCACAGGCCTACATTGGTTTCTTCTGTACATGTGCCCCGATGCACTGCACAGTCATTGCAGACTAAACGAATGGTTGGATGAAAGGATGATTGAATGAGAGGAGGAGTTGTATTTAATGTGACAAACAGTTTGGGAAAACATCCAAAAGAAGGAAAAAACCTCTATATGTGAAAATGTTTACGGCAGCATTATCTTAGAAATATTTGAATTGCAAATACTTAAGTAGATGATGTTGCATCCACTCAATGGACTATTATGTGGCCATTAAAATCATAATTATGAAGACACTGTAGCAACACAGCAAATGATTAAGAAATAATGCTAAGTGACACAGGCAGAATTCAAGATTGCATCTTTGCTATGATTACAAGTATATAAAAATTGTATATGCAGATGACCAAGCCCTGGGGAGGGTATTATAAATAGTGAAAAATGATGACTTAGGATTGTCAATTAATTATTTTTTTCTTTGCTTTTGATTTATTATGTTGCTTATGTCATTTAAGAGTTAAAAATAAAGTTTGTAGGTGGAACCCAGATTAAAACATGACATTGAAAATTGGTTGGTGCCAGAGATGGGAATTCCAACAGATATGAGGTTGCCAGGTGAAAGAAGACTGGACCTGGAGCTGGGCTGCTAGAAGGGATGTAATTAATGTTTGCCTGGCTCTCACCTCTGCAAGTCTGTGACCTGGGAAGGTTGTACCTGTGCTATATTGAAGAGAATAGGGAGTTTGAAGTCAGAAGACTGAAGTTCTTCTGCTTACTAACTGTGATTTTTGGCAAGTTTATTAACCATGTTGAGCTTCAGTTTTATTATCTGTAAAAAGGGGCTAACAATCTTGAGAGTTCCAGCAAGATGACAGAATAGGCAGACAATCTACACAGACCTTCTACAACAAAGCAAGGAGAAACCAATTGAAATCAATATAGAAGATGACTCTGGAACCCTGAACTTTGAAGGCAAGGATGAAGTGGATTAAATACCAACTAGTGGAAGAACTGAATGAAAACTGTTACTAAGAAGACAAATGAATCTGTGGACTGCCAGCTGCCCTGAGGGCACAGCCATTTTGAATATATCCTGGTAGCAACCTAAGAATCAGCTCTGCTCACGACTGCATGGGCAAGGACTGCATTGGTGCCTGACAACCAGAAAGGAAAACAGTGCAGGAGACAAACAGACGCATGGACTGCAGCAGTTGTCCGGAGGCTGCAATCATTTTTAAATATTTGCAAGTGGCAGTCGAGACCATTTTGAATATATGCAAGTGGCATTCTTCCTAGACTGCAATAGAGTGGGCTCCACTTGCTGAGGACAGGACGGGCAGCTGTGGTGAAGTCTGACAACTGGAAAGGTACAGTATTACCCTTCTTACTCTTACATCCCCCACACTCTTGGTAAACAGAGGTGTGGTCATCATTTGCCTCCATCCATCTTCTTGAGCAGCAGTAGTGTAGTGGCCTAAGGCACTTGACTGCTAACCACAAGGCTGGCAGTTCAATCCCACCAGCCACTCCTTGGAAGGAAGGTTGGGCAATCTACTTCCATAGTGA
>NW_006922683.1:69875-71533 GCF_000298275.1 Orycteropus afer afer | reverse complement strand
TCCAACACAACTCAAACATACCTTCACCTCCTGCAGCCCCACTCACTGAGTGAGGGCCAATGATTGTTTTCACACCAACAGACCAGTAATAGATGGTGGCCAATACCAGCTCAAATCACCCTCAACTGCTCCTTAAGTATGCTAACAGAGATCTGTGCACACACTCTCATTCTCTTCTACCATTAAACATAATATAACACCACCACAATTTCTAAGAGACAACAGATTATCACAGTCCACCCAAAGAAGCAAGTAGTAGAAACAAAGGACCAGGATAAAAACCCAGAAAACATGCCTGAGGAAGAAGCAGCATAAAAACTCCCTGATAAGGAATTCAAAAGTATTATATTTGGGTACCTTCAATGGATTAAGAAATAGATCAAGAAAAACACTGAAAAGATCAAGGAAAACAGTGACAAAATTAAGGAAAACAGACAAAACTCTAGAACAATTTAGGAAAACAATACAAGAAGAAATTGAAAAAATAAATGAAAAATTAGAAACTATACAAAAACAACAAATAGAAATCCAGAAGATTAATACCAAGATTTCAGAAATAGATAACACATTGAAGGGACAAAGGAGTAAAAATGAATCAATGGAAGACAGAATTAATGAGATTGAAGACAAATATTTCAATACTACTTTGTTAAGGAATCAATCAGACAAAAGATCAAAACAAAATGTAGAAAGCCTAAGATTCATGTGGGATATCATAAAGAGGAATAACTTACATGTAGCCAGAATTCCAGAATAGGAAGAGACAGAGAAAACCACAGAGAAAATCATCAAAGATTTGTTGGAAGAGAATTCCCTTAATATGAGGAAAGATGAGAACATATCCATTCAAGAAGTCCAACAAACCCCAAATAGCATACACTCCAAAAGAAAATCTCCAAGACATATCATCATCAAGCTCACCAAAACGAAAGACAAAGAAAGACTCCTAAAAGCAGCATGGGAAAAACAAAAAGTTATCTACAAAGAGCAATCAAGAAGCCTAAGCTCTGATTTCTCAGCAGATATCATGCAGGTGAGAAGGCAATGAGATGATATATATAAAACCCTGAAAGAAAAAATCTCCAACTGAGAATTATATACCCTGCAAAACTGTCCCTCAAATATGAGGGTGAAATTAGGCAATTTACAGATAAGCAGAAATTAAGGGAATTTATTAAAATCAGACCAACCTTACAAAAGATATTAGAGAGAGTCCTTTCAATGAAGTACTAACAACAGCAAACAACAACTGATTATTAATACACATGAAGACAAAACCCAGAAACCAACCCAGTTATAGAAGTATTGAAAGTAAAGTAACCTTGCAAGACTGTGAACAAGGAGTCAGAGACATCAATTGGTAAATATGGATAACTACAAACAAAACAGAGGGAATAAATAGTGTAGTTATTAATAATTACGCTGAATGGTAATGGATTAAATGCACCACTCAAGAGACAAAGAGTTGCAGATTGGATAAGAAAACAAAACCCATCAATATACTGTCTACAAGAGACATGCCTTAGAGATAAAGACAAAAATAGACTAAAAATCAAAGTTTGGAAAAAGATATATAAAGCAAATGGCAACTGTAAAGAGAGCAGGAGTGGCAATATTAATTTATGATCAAATTGACTTTAAGACAAAAACCACCATAC
>NW_006922683.1:52138-53515 GCF_000298275.1 Orycteropus afer afer | reverse complement strand
TCCCTGCGTTGTCTCTCCTCACCTGTAAGCCTGGGGCTCAAGGCTTTTATCCCTTTCCCTGCTCTTCCGGCCTGCTACTCTGGCGTCCCTGCATTGTCTCTCCTCACCTGTAAGAACAGAATTAAGAACACAGAAATAGATCCCTCAACCTATGGTCAGCTGATCTATGATAAAGGGCCAAATTCCATTCAATGGGGAAGAGAGAGTCTCTTTCACAAATTGTGCTGGCCAGACTGGATATCCATTTGTAGAAAAAATGAAACAAGATCCATACCTCACACCATAAACTATGACTAACTCCAGATGGATCAAAGACTTAAATGTGAAACCTAAAACTATAAAGTTCATCAAAGGGAAAATAGGGGCAAACTAAGGGGCCCTAATTTATGGCATAAACAGACTATGAAGCATAACCCAAGATGCACAAACAACAGAAGGTAAACTAGATGATTGGGATGTTCTGAAAATTAGATTCTTATGTGCATTAAAAGACTTCTCCAAAAGAATAAAAAGAGAAACTACAGAAAGGGAAAAATATTTGACAATGACATATTGGACAAAGAACTTGTCTCTACAATTTATAGAAAACTTCAACATCTCAACATCAAAAAGACAAAAAATCCAATTAAAAAATGGGCAGAAGATATGAACAGGCCCTTCACCAAAAAGACATCAGGCAGCCAACAAACACATGGAGAAATGTTCATGATCATTAGCTACTAGAGAGATGCAAATCAAAACAGCCATAAGATACCATCTCACTCAAGCATTAATATCAAAGTTCAACAAGACAGAAAATAAATGCTAGGGAGGATATGGAGAGATTGGGACTCTCATATACTGCTTGTGGTACTGTAAAATGGTACAACCACTGTGGAAAGCTGTATGGTGATTTCTTTAAAATGGTACAACCACTGTGGAAAGCTGTATAGTGATTCCTTAAAAAGTTGGAGATAGAAATATTATTTGACTCAGCAATCCCTTTACTATGTATATATCCTAAAGATATGAGAGGCAGGACATGAATAGACATATGCACACACATGTTCATCGAAGCACTATTAACAATAGCAAAGAGATGGAAACAACCCAGGTGCCCATCAACCGAGGAATGGATAAACATACTGTCATATATACACACAATGGAACACTATGTAACCCTAAAGAATAATGTAAAATCTTCAAAATAGCACATAATGTGGATGAACTTAGAGGACAGTATGCTGAGTGAGATAAGTCAATCACAGAAGGACAAATATTGTTTTAATCCACTATTGTAAAAATTCAAAGAAAGGTTTATGAATGGAAGGAAACTTTGTTGATTACCAGGGATGAAAATTTCTAGATAGGCTGAAAAAAAAAAAAAAAAATATATAT
>NW_006922683.1:49536-51133 GCF_000298275.1 Orycteropus afer afer | reverse complement strand
CAGCCCCTAGAGCCTGGCACTTTGAACTTGGGCTTAAAGCCTCCAAATTGTGAGAGAATAAACTCCTGTTTGTTAAGGCCATCCCATTTGTGGTATATTCTTGTCAGAGTGGTACTAGGTAACCAGAACAAAAGTGAAAAAAAATGGGGTGGGGTTTACAGTCTTTTACCTCACAGAGTTGTGAGGATTAAGTGGAAGAGAATGTGTATGAAACCCTTCTGCAAAGGACGAAGCCTAAACAACTCTAGAGAATTATTGTCATTATTATCATCATTATAAGTTATTATTGTGTCTCCCAACTTGGCCTGATATTACATCCATAAAAGATCTATTTCAGTTACAGGCAAATACTTCTGGAAAAGTTTGAAGCAGAAGCTGTAAGTCATTCAAGAGTCAATATAGCCTACCCCTGTGGTTCAAATTTCTGGCTGCTATTAGAATTACCTAGGAAGTTTTTTCTTTTCATTGATATCCAGGCCCCAGTTAAGTCAGAATCTCTGGAGGTAGTACCCAAATTTTTTAAAGCTCCCAATTTGCAACAGGTATTGAGATCCACAGGCAAAATAGGCCTGAAGCAAAATAGACTTGGATTCGAATTCCAGATTGTGACCTTAGAGAAGTACCCTTATCTTTGAAATGGACATAACAACAGTACCTTCCTCAGATGGTTGCAGTGAGGATTAAATGAGTTAAATGATGAAATGTAAATCACTTTAGTACAGGGCATGACACACAGTAAGTGCTAAAAGTGTTAGCTATATTTGCTGTCATTTGTAGGCTGCGCTCCAACCTCATTCTGAGGGACAAATCCTGACCCTGACAGGAGAAAGAGAAGGTACAACATGGTATATACCTAATTACCAGTCTTGCTCTTACTTTCTGACCCAGGTTCCAAGTTTCTGGCCTTTTCCCCAGATGTTGTAATACCTTGTGTTTGGATGCTTGACACATGACTTTTACAGCTGGCCTGCCTTAATGAAAACTGACTTCCCCCTGAGGTCTCACATGCCCATTTCTTCATCAACAGCCAGGCATATTGTGTGCTATAGACTGGTCTTGATTATTATCTATACCTTGGCTCCCAGACTGCCAATTGCACAAAATCATATTTATATTCTTTAGTTTGAAGCATTTCTGGAAAAGAGAAATGCTACATTTATACATTCTCTGTCTTTCTGGAACAAAGAACATAGATAAGATAAGTGACCTTACCTAATGGGGACGTGAAAAGATAGTAGGCATATGTCTTTACTGTGTATAATCTGCATTGGTGACAGACCATCTACAATAATGAAAAATATCTGAACATGTTTTGCACTCCATATTAATTTATCATGGCTGCTATAATAAATTGTCACAAACTTAATGGCTTTTTTTTTAAGAACAAATGTTTAGTCTCTCACAGTTCTGGAGGCCAGAAGCCTGAAATCAGTATCACTGGGCTGAGGGTCTGCAGAGAGCGCTACATTCCCTCCAGTGGCTCTAGGGAAGAATCCGTTGTTCCTTGCCTCTTGCAGCTTCTGATGGCTGCCAACATTCCTTCACTTGTGGCCACATCGCTCCAGTCTCTGCTTCCATAGTCATATGGCCTTCTTTC
>NW_006922683.1:48427-48875 GCF_000298275.1 Orycteropus afer afer | reverse complement strand
AGTGTATCTACCTCAGGTAAATGTTCAACTCATATGCCTGAGTTCTGTTTGGCTGAAAACCACAGGTGTGGGTTCAATTCCAGACCTGAAGGGCAGCTAATGGCCATAGTCCCAGTGGTTCCACCAGGCTCTATCGGACCAGCAAACCTGGCCACCCCCCTTTTTTTTCCTCCAAATGACTTTGAGTTGTTCCACATTGTTCTCCCTCTCTATCAAGGACCTCCTACATAAATCCCCTTCCAAATGGATGACAGAAGTAGCTGGGCACCGTCTAGTTCTTCTGGTCTCATAGTTGTATAGGCTGCAGATCGGATGGTGCACAAGTCGCTAGAACTAATTGTTTCCATGAATTTTGGTTTTCTCCATTCTTCTTTGCTCTGGACGAGGAGAGACCCATTGTTGCATCCAGATGGCAGCTTGCTAGCTTTTAAGAGCCCAGTCGCTACTC
>NW_006922683.1:42968-44430 GCF_000298275.1 Orycteropus afer afer | reverse complement strand
AAGGCTCAGGGGTCCAAGATTATCTTCTGTGTCTGTGTTAATTTTTTTCCCTTTTCTTTGTTGAAGAGGGTCTGTGCAGTCTTTCTGCCTAGTCCGCCATCTTGTCAGAACTCTCTGTTTTCTCCTCTAATACCCCTCAAGTCCTCTGCCTTGTCCCCTTCTGCCTGAGAAATGAGACCATTCAAGCTTTGTGAATTTTGTTTTTTTCTCTTCTGTTTATGTTTATGGTCTATTTGTTTTGTCTATTATTGTAATGGACTGTGCAGGGCCCTGATCACCTAGTGGCCTGGGAATTCCAGCATTCTTTTGAGAGACTCCCTCTCCTTGGAGCTGGGCCTTTCTGGGGGAAGGGTGTGAAGAGACTAAGTGGTTTATTCTCTAGAGCTTATTGGACAGTTGTGGTTCAGGAGTTTCATTCCTCTGACTGAGTCCCATGCCCTACCCTTTAGATTTAGCTGCTGTGGTGGTTGTTTGTGGTCAACTTGGCTAGGCCTGGTTGAGTGTCTGGGCAGCTGGATGTAGTATTCCCCATGATGAGACTGGTAATCAACTCCATGGTGCAATATACTGTGAGCAGCTGAGTAGCTGTCTTTGGGTATGTGGTCTTCTTCCCGTATATTAGAAATAACTTTAGGAATGGTCTCTAGCTTATGGCATGCTTGAACCATGTCATTGTTCAGCAGCCTGCCATGCTCTGCTGACATTGGGACTTACAATGGACTTAATGGCTTGCCATGTGGTTTGGTAACATTGGGACAGTGCCTTTTTACTTGTCAACCTTCATTTGTCAGCCTCAGCAGCCAGCAGCTGTCTGAGTGAAGAAAAGCCTGTAGCTCCAATGGGCCAGAAGCAGGAGGCAGAGCTGAAGCCTAAGGTTGAGGGGCTTTCACCAAGCACCTAGAGCCTGTCACTTTCAACTCAGACTTAAAGCTTCCAAACTGTTAGAGAATAAACTCCTGTTTGTTCAAGCATGCCATCTGTGGTGTATATTCCTGTCACAGTGTCACTAGGTAACCAGAACAGCAGCTTCCTGCTATACTCAGATGTAGTCATCCACTTTGTGCCATGAGCTGGCGCCACTATGCTATGGAAAGAAAAAAAAAAAAAAAGGATGATAGCATGGAATAAAGAAAAGTAATCATGATTCCAATGCAGCATGCTGACATGGGATTCTTCAAATTTTAAGGTGTTATGAGACCAGAAAGAGAAGTCCCTGATGTGTGTGTGGTCAGGAATGACTGAGGTGCCTCATATAGAATGGCTATATCATTTGTCCTAATTTTCCCTGACCCAACATACTCTAGGGCATAGTAGAGATATAGGAGTTAGTACACTTGGAATAGAAGCTCTGGTGGCCTACTGCCTAAGGCATTTGACGGCTAACCAGAAGGTTGGCAGTTCAAATCCACCAGCCACTCCTCAGAAAGAAGATTGGGCAATCTACTTCCATAGAGATACCTCC
>NW_006922683.1:40279-41983 GCF_000298275.1 Orycteropus afer afer | reverse complement strand
GAGGAGTGGCTGGTGGGTTTGAACCGCCAGCCTTCTGGTTAGCATTCAAATGCCTTAGGCACTACCCCACCAGAGTTCCTAAATTTATGTCCAGTCTAGACAAAATTTCTCTAGTGAGTTCCAGCCCCTCGTTTGGTCAACAGGTATTTATCCAGCAGTTGCAATGTGCCAGGTACTGTGTTAAACACTAGGGGTACAAGTAAGAATAAGACAGCTCTGGTTTCTGGCCTCTGGGAGCTCACAGTTTTATGAAGGAATCAGACAAGTAAGTGATTCCAGTTTAGTGTGAAAGTACCACTAGAAGAAAGTACAAATTTTTGTGAAAACAAATAAAGGGGGAGTGTTCTCAGATTCTATGGGTGGGTGTAGTTGGGAGAGGCCTCCCAGAAGGAATGATGTCCCAGAAGAAGTGATATATAAGATGAAGCCTGGCAGATGGGTAGAAATCAGGCAAGGGTGTATGGAAAGTTTTGCAAGTCAAGGAGATGGTATTTATTTTGGAAAAACTGAAAGAAGTTTAGTATCATGGGGGCATTGAGTGTGAGGAAGGATATGGAGAGTGCAGAGTAATGGAGAATAAGGCAAGGCAAGAGTGGCAGCAGCTTGTTTATACTGGTTCATATTCAAAGCTATGTTTTAACTTTTATCCAAGAGAAATGAGAAGCCATTGAAGACATATCATATTTGCATTGAAAAATTATTCTCACTGCTATATGGGAGAACAGATTGGAGTGGGGCAAGAATTGGATGCAAGGAGACCAATATGAAGACTGGTAGTGGGATACACATGAGAGATAATGGTGGCCTGGATAGGAGTATGGAGTAAGTTGGAAGAATGCAAGAGACATTTAAGCAGTAAAATCAAAAGGACATGGTGATTAATCAGCTGTGGGGACTAAGTAGGAGAAAGGAGTCACAGCATCCAGGTTTTCTCTTGAATTGCAACCCTATGCACTGGGATAGAAAACACTGAAAGAGGGCAGGTGCTACAGGAGAATAAAACAGTAAATTGACTTTGGTACATGATTTTAAAGTGTGTACAAAATATCCACCACCTCTCATCTGTCAGCTTGTCTTACTGTGGTGGCTTGTGTGCTGCTATGAGGCTAGAGGCTATGCCACTGGTATTTCACATGCCAGCAGGGTCACTCATGGTGAACAGGTTTCAGCAGAGCTTCCAGAGTAAGACAGACTCAGAAGAAGGAAGGAGCCACCCACTTCTCAAATAATTGGCCAGTGAAAACCTTATGAATAGCCCTGAAACACTGTCTGACATAGTGCCAGAAGATGAGCCCCTCAAGTTGGAAGGCACTCAAAATATTACCAGAGAAGAGCTGCCTCTCAGAGTAGAGCCAACCTTAATATGTGGATGGAGTAATGCTTTCAGGACCACCATTTGGTGATGTGACACGACTCAAAATGCAAACACCCATTAATAATCAGAATGTGGAATGTACAAAGTATGAATCTAGGGAAACTGGAATTTGTCAAAAAATGAAAGGGAGCACATAAAGTTCAATATTCTAGGCATTAGTGAGGTCTATTGGACTGGTTTTGGCCATTTTGAATCAGACAACCATATTATCTACTGTGCCAGGAATGACAAATTGAAGAGGAATGGCAAATCATCACAAAAGCATGTTTCAAGATCTATCCTGAAGTACAATGCTGTCAGTGATATGATAATATCCATATGCCTACAAG
>NW_006922683.1:36030-38341 GCF_000298275.1 Orycteropus afer afer | reverse complement strand
ACAACTTTGCTTGCTGAAAGTGAGGTTGTCTTGAAGCACTAACTGATGAAAATTAAAATTTCAGTCTGCAATATGGATTACATCTCAACATAAAGAAAACAAAAATCCTCACAACCAGACAATAAACAGCATCACAGTAAATGGATAAAAGATTAAAGTTGTCAAAGATTTCGTATTACTTGGTTCCAAAATCAACACCAATGAAAGTAGCAGTCAAGACATCAGATGATGTATTGCACTGGGCAAATCTGTTGCAGAAGACCTCTTTCAAGTGCTGAAGAGCAAAGATATCTCCTTGAAGACTAACGTGTGCCTAAGCAAAGCCAAGGTATTTTCGATCATATAAGATTGAAATCAATATGCATATGAGAGCTGGACAATGAACAAGGGAGACTGAAGATGAATTGATGCTTTTGACTTGTGGTATTGGCAACAAATGCTGAAAGTACCATGGACTGCAAAAGAACAAACAAATCTATCCTGGAACAAGTGCAGCCAGAATGCTTCCTGGAAGTGAGAATGGCCAGTCTTTGTCTCACTTACTTTGGTCATGTTGTCAGAAGGGACCATTCCCTGGAGAATGAAATCATGCTTGGTAAAGTGGAAGGTCAGTGAGAAAGGGAAGGGCCTCAATGAGACGGATTGACACACTGGCTGCAATGATGGGCTCAGGTATAGCAAATACTGTGAGGCTGTCATTGGACCAGGCATTATTTCGTTCTGTTGTACATAGGGTAACAATGAGTGTGAGCCAATATGACAGCACTAACAACAACAACAAAAATCCAAGTAGATAAGTGAATATACAAAACTGAAAATCAGGAGAGAGAAAGATGTGAATGTCAACTGAATGAGAATGGTCACTGGAGCCTTAAGCATGGATAGGATGATAGGATAGGATGAGCATTTGTAGAGAGAGATGAAGACAGAGACCTGATGAACCTGTCTTTAAGGAATGGAAAGAGGAATAGGAGCACAAGATCTGCCTCATAATAAATGCACAGTAAACATTAAAATAAGTGAATGAAAGAAGACTGAGAAGAAAAGGATATAAGAAGTAAGACAAGCAAGATAGCATGCCATCATATTGCAGAGATAATCATCTTTGAGATAGGAAAAGAAGAGAGACAAGACTTTAGATGCAAGGCCAGGATTTAGCTAAATTGTGAATGATGATTAGGAGTTCACTAGGAAGACATGTGAGGAAAATCTCATTTTAAGAAGACTAAAGAACATGTTCAAAATCTCAAAAACATAAACAAGTCATGGCCTACTCAGACAAAATTTTCTGATTTACTCTACAGTTGTCTTAACTTCCCTTTAGATCCTGTATTCATAGCCAAAGGCACTCTGGTGGTGTAGTGCCTAAGGCACTTGACTGATAACCAGAAGTTTAGTGGTTTAAACCCACTAGCCACTCCATGAAAGGAAGACTGGGCAATCTATTTCCGTGAAGATCTGCCACCTCAGGAACCTGAAGGCGGTCGCTGTGAGTCAGAATCGACTCTATGGCAGTGAGTTTGGTTCTTGTTTTATTTATAACAATAAACCTAAGTCCAGGATGCTAAACCCATTTCATGCTCACTTCAATTGCATGGTAGTGACTGCTTGGAGTGATAGGTTGAGAGGGAGTCTGAGGCCACAAATGGACTCGGTGATAGAGTAGTTGATTACCAATGTCTGCCATGGTAAAGAAGTGGTAGTAAACACATGAATTTGCAACTCTCAGAATAAATATTTGCTGAGAATTGTCATCTAGGGATTTTATATAGAATAGATGATCTTTCCCTTAGCCACAACCTTCATCATGTTGAACCAATGGAGTAAACACCAAGTTTTGGGCTCTGCATTGAAGGAAAATATTACTCCTTTTTTTCCCCAGAAAATGGACAATGTCTAGATTTAACTCTAAGGCACTAACATACAATAAGGGTGTATTTTTTTAACCTTAGTTTATGCTGTATTTATTAACCCAGTGAGCACAGGAAAAAGAGTGACTTGCTCTTACAAAAGGAGCCCTGGTGGTACAGTGGCTAAAGTGCTCAACTGCTAACTGAAGTGTTAGCAGTTTTGACTCACCAGCCACTCCATGGGAGTATGATGTGCCAGTCTGCTTATGTAAAGATTTACAGTCTTAGAAACCCTATGGGGCAGTTCTACTCTGTCCCATAAGGTGTTGAGTCAGAACTCACTCCATGGCAATGGGTTTGGTTTGATTTTTGGTTTAGTTGGAAATTGGGAGGCAGAGGTGAGAGAGTTTAGGAGCTGAGAGTTTTTGTGAGTCTCCTGACCAAGGGGAAAAAAAAAAAAA
>NW_006922683.1:32942-34863 GCF_000298275.1 Orycteropus afer afer | reverse complement strand
TCATTTTGCAGGCTTTTTATATATTTATTTTTGCAGTATTTCATCCCCTTCCCCTCCCACCCCTGGTAACCAACAAAGAAAGTTTCCTTCCATATATAAACCTTTCCTTGACTTTTTACAGTAATGAACTAATACAGTATTTGTCCTTCTGTGACTGACTTATTTCACTCAGCATAATGTCCTCCAAGTTCATCCACATTATGAGGTGTTGTGCAGATTCTATGTTATGCTTTAGTGTTGCATAGTATTCCATTGTGTATATGTACCATAATTTGGCTATCCATTCTTCTGTTGATGGACACCTAGGTGGTTTCCATCTTTTTGCTATTGTAAATAGTGCTGCAATGAACATGGGTGTGCATATATCTGTTCTTATCCTGGCTCTTATTTCTTTAGGGTATATTCCTAGTATGGGGTTGCTGGATCAAAAGATATTTCTAATTTCAACTTTTAAAGGAATTGCCATACTACTTTCCACAGTGGTTGTATCATTTTACAGTCCCACAGCAGTGTATGAGAGTCCCAATCTCTCAACATCCTCACCAACATTTGTTATTTTCTGTCTTCTTAAACTTTGCCATTATTACCGGGGCCAGATGATATTTCATTGCTGTTTTGATTTCCTGGTGGTATAGTGCTTAAGGCATTTGGCTGCTTGCCAGAAGGCTGGCGATTCAAACCCACTAGCCACTCCTCAGAAGGAAGGTGGGGCAATCTGCTCCTGTACAGATACCACCTCGGAAACCCAAGGAGGGGTCGTTGTGAGTCAGAAATGAAGACAGTGAGTTTGTTTGTTTGTTTGTTTGTTTTAATGGCTCACGACCGTGAACATTTCTTCATGTGTTTATTGCCCACCTGAATATCCTCTTTGGTGAAGTGTCTATTCACATCTTCTGCCTGTTTTTCAATAGAATTGTTTCTCTTTCTGATGCTGAGTTGTTGGAGTTTTCTATAAATTTTAGAGATTAATGGCTTGTCAGATACATCATTGCCAAATATATTTTTTCCCAATCTCTAGGTTCTCTTTTGACTCTTTTGGAGAAGTCTTTTGAAGTACATAAAAATTTAATTTTTAGAAGGTCCCATTCATCTAGTTTACCTTCTGCTCTTTGTGCATTTTGGGTTATGTTTGAGAGTCTATTTATGCCATAAATTAGGGCCCCTAAATGTGCACCAAATTTTTCCTTGAGGAACTTCATAGTTTTAGGATTCACATTTAAGTCTTTGATCCATCTGGAGTTAGTTTTTGTGTATGCTGTGAGGTATGGACCTTGTTTCATTTTTGTGCAAATGGATATCCAATTTTGCCAGCACCATTTGTTAAACAGACAACCTCTTACCCCATGATTTCAGCCCTTTGTCAAAAATCAGATCACCATAGGTTGATGGATCTATTTCAGGGTTCTCCATTCTATTCCACAGGTCTATGTGTCTGTCATTGTACCAATACCAGGCTGTAGAGATCCAGGAGTGTGAGACCTCCTACTTTGTTCTTCTTCAAGAGTGCTTTGCCTATCTAAGGTCTCTTTCCTTTCCATATAAAGTTAATGACTGGTTTTTCCATATCTTTAAAGAATGTTGCTCGTATCTGGATTAGGATTACATTGAATGTATAGATTGCTATGGGTAGTATTGACATTTTCACAATGTTCAATCTTCCTATCCATGAGCATGGTGTGTTTTTCTGTTTAAGTAGATCCCTTATGTTTTTATCAAGCAGTGTTTTGTAGTTTTCTTTGTACAGGCCTTTTGTGTTCCTAGTGAGATTTATTCCCAAGTATTATATTTTTTGGTAGCTTCTGTGAATGGTATTGATTTCCTTTACAGCGATCTCTTTGCTAGTGTAGAGGAATACAACTGATTTTTGTATGTTGATCTTGTATCCTGCCACTATGCTAAATCTCTCAATTAATTCCAGTAG
>NW_006922683.1:31740-32236 GCF_000298275.1 Orycteropus afer afer | reverse complement strand
TCCTACTTTGCTGAGAGTTTTTATCAGGAATGGGTGTTGGATTTTATCAAATGCCTCTTCTGCATCGATTGATATGATCATGTGGTTCTTTTCCTTTGTTTTATTCATGTGGTGGATGATGTTGATTATTTTGCTAAGGTTGAACCATCCTTGCATACCTTGTATGAACCCCACTTGGTCATAATGTATTCTTTTTTGGATATGTTGTTGGAGTCTATTGGCTAGGATTTTGTTAAAGATTTTTGCATCTATATTCATGAGGGGTATTGGTCTGTAGTTTTCCATTTTATTGATATCTTTGCCTGGTTTTGGTATCAAGGTTATGATTGCTTCATAAAATGAATTTGGGAGGATTCCATCCTTTTCTATGTTCTGGAATAGTTTGAGTAGCATTGGTGTCAGTTCTTCTTTGAACATTTGGTAGAATTCACCAGTGAAACCCTTTGGGCCAACTTTTTTTTTTTTTTTTTGGTAATTTTTTCATGACCTGTTAAAT
>NW_006922683.1:25904-28762 GCF_000298275.1 Orycteropus afer afer | reverse complement strand
TTCAAAGAGCAGATTGAGCAGACAAAGCCAATTACTAAAATGAAATGTGCAAAGACCTGAAGTTAGAAAAACAAAAAGGAAGAACACTCTCAGCATTTCTCAAGCTGAGAGAACTGAGGAAAAAACTTAAGCCTTGAGTTGCAATACTGAAAGATTCTATGGGCAAAATATTGAATGATGCAGGAAGCATCAAATGAAGATGGAAGGAATACACAGAGTCACTGCACCAAAAAGGACTGGATGATCTTCATCCATTTCAGGAGGTGGCATATGTTCAAGAACCAATGGTACTGAGGGAAGAAGTCAAAGTTGCACTGAAGGAATTGGTGAAAAACAAGGCTCCAAGAATTGATGGAATACCCACTGAAATGTTTCAACAAATGGATGCTGCACTGGACACCCTCACTCAGCTATGCCAAGAGATTTGGAAGACAGCTACCTTGCCAACTGACTGGAAGAGATGCATATTTGTACCCATTCCAAAGAAAGGTGATCCCACAAAATGAGGAAATTATTGAACAATATCATTAATATCAAACACAAGTAAAATCTTACTAAAGATAATTGAAAAACAGTTGCAGCAGTAAATTGACAGAGAACTTCCAGAGGTGCAAGCTGGTTTCAGAAGAGGATGTGGAACAAGGAACATTGCCGATGACAGATGGATCTTGGCTCAAAGCAAAGAATATCAGAAAAATATTTACTTGTGTTTTATTGACTATGGAAAAGCATTTGATTGTGTGGATCATAACAAATTGTGGATAACATTGAGAAGAGTGGGAATTCCAGAACACGTAATTCTACTCATGAGGAACCTGTACATAGACCAGGAGGCTGTCGTTCAAACAGAAAAAAGGCACACTGCATGGTTTAAAATCAAGAAGGGAGTGCATCAGGGTTGTATCATTTCACCATACTTATTCAATCTATATTCTGAGCAGATAATCTGAGAAGCATACTATATGTAGAAGAATGTGGCATCAAGATTGGAGGAAGAATCATTAAAAACCTGCAATGTGCTGACAACACAACTTTGCTTGCTGAAAGTGAGGATGACTTTAAGCACTTAATGATGAAGACTGAAAACTACAGTCTGCAGTATGGATTACATCTCAATATAAAGAAAACAAAAAATCCTCACAACTGGACCTATAAGTAGTATCATTATAAATGGAGAAAAAATTGAGACTTCACATTGCTTGGTTCTACAATTGTTGCCAATGGAAGCAGCAATCAGAACATCAGACAATGTATAACACTGAGAAAGTCAGCTGCAAAGGACCTCTTTCAAGTGTTGAAGAGCAAAGATGTCTCCTGAGGACTAAGGCATGCCTGACACAAGCTAAGGTATTTTCAATCATCTCATATGCATGTGAGAGGTGGACAATGAATAAGGAAGACCGAAGAAGAATTCATGCTTTTCAGTTGTGGTGCTGGTGAAGAATGCTGAAAGTACCATGGACTGCTAAAAGAACTAACAAATCTATCCTGGAGGAAGTGCAGCCAGAATGCTCCTTGGAAGTGAGAATGGCCAGACTTCATCTCACCTACTTTGGTCATGATATCAGAAGGGACCATTCCCTGAAGAAAGATATCATGCTTGGTAAGGTGGATGGTTGATGAAAGAGGGGAAGGCCCTCAATGAGATGGATTGACACAGTGACTGTGGTGATGGGCTCATGTATAGTGTCAATCATGGAGCTGGCATGACAGTGTTTTGTTCTGCTGTGCATAGTGTTGCTATGAGTTGCAGATGACTGGTTGGCACCTAACAACAACAAGCACATAAAACAGCCTCTGCCTTTCTATCCTGGAGTTCATTTCTGGCACTTCTTTCTTCATTCTTTACTCCCCTAACTCATCCAATAGGGGGAACATGTTAACCCTCCACTAGTCAACTGTAGCTACTACACTGGACATCTCACCCAGCAGACAGGTAACATGAATAGCTCCTGCACCACAGGATCAATGACATATGGTGGACAACACCTGCTCATCCCAACTCCAAATCCTCTTCACCATGATCAGAGAACTACACCCACATCTCCACCAGTGATTCCACCAACACAGAGAAAGCTGGAGAAACACCCAGTACAGCTGAGTTAATAACCAAAGAAGTACACCTGCTCCACACTTCCAGGTGTAATGAAACATAAAGCCAGGGTAGAACAAATCAGTACTTAACTAACAAATAAAGACAACAACTTCAAAATGTTTTATTAAACAACAGACAACTTCAAATCAAACAAATAAACAAAAACAAGACAAGGCATTAGAAACAAGTGCTCAAGCTAAAGAATTAGGATATCTCACTGAGGAGGAACAAGCAATAGAACTATCAGATAAGGAATTCAGAAGATATGTATGTATGTATATATATATATATATATCCCTCCAAGAACTCAAGGAAACCATAAACAGAATCAATGAGAAGACAGACAGTACCCTGGAAGAATTCAGGAAAACCATTCAAGAACAAAACAACAAGATAAATACACAATTACAACTCATTGTTCTAAAACAGCAGTTAGAAATCCCGAAGATGAATAACAAAATTACAGAATTACAAAATACAGTAGAAGCACAAAATAGTAGGATAGAACTAGCTGAAGAACGCATATCCCAACTAGAAGACAAATCTCTGGACACAAGCCTGTGTGAAGAAAAATCAGAACAAATATTTAGGAGAAATGAAGAGAACTTAAGAGTTATATGGGATGACATGAAAAGAAACAGCATACACCACATTGGAATATCAGAACAAGAGGCAAATAAATAAATATATTGCCAAACACTTACTAACAGAAAAATTTCCACATATCATGAAGAAAGAAAAGATATCCATCCAAGAAACTCAA
>NW_006922683.1:20419-23855 GCF_000298275.1 Orycteropus afer afer | reverse complement strand
AAAAAAATGAAATACTTCAAAACATCTTCTTGGATCACAATGCCATAAAACTAGAAATCAGTAATAGGAAGACCAAGGGAAAAAATCAAATGTGTGGAAACTGAATAATGCTCAAAAACTATTGGGTAACAGAAGAAATAAAGTGTGAAATAATAATAATAATAATTCCTAGAAACCAATGAGAATGAAAATACAGACCACCAAAACATTTGGGACACAGTGAAAGCAGTTCTAAGAGGTCAATTTATAGCAATAAATGCACATATCAAAAAAGAAGAAAGAATCAAAATAAACATCAACACTTTAACTCAACAACTCCAACAATTAGAAAAAGAGAAACAAAAGAAACCTACAGTATCCAGAAGTAAGGAAATAATAAATACCAGAGCAAGAAAAAATGAAGCTGTAAAGAAAACAAAACAGAGAAAATCAACAAGACAAGAAGCTGGTCCTATGGAAAGATTAATAAAATTGACAAACCACTAGCAAATTTAACAAAAGAAAAGAAAGAGAAAATATAAATAACATGAATAATAAATGAAAAGGGCAACATCACAACAGAACCAACTGAAATAAAAAAAGATAATAACGGAATATTATGAAGAATGTACCCAAACAGATTCAAGAACTTGACAAATTACTGGAAACACAAGACCTACTTAACCTATCCCAGTCAGAGACACAATAGTTGAACAGACCCATAACAAAATAAAAATTGAGTAGACCATTAAAAAAACTCCCCACAAAAAAAAGTCTTAGCCTAGATGCTTTCACTGGAGAATTCTACCCAACGTTCAGGGAGGAGGAGACACCTATACTACTCAAACTATTCCAGAACATAGAAAATGATGGAATACTCCCAAATTCATTCTATGAAGCAAGCCTAACTCTAATATCTAATACCAAACCGAGGTAAAGACACCACTAAAAGGAAAACCACAGACCAATATACCTCATGAGTATTGACTCAAAAATCTTCAACAAAATCCTAGCCAACAGAATCCAACAACATATCAAAACAATAACATCATGACCAAGTGGGATTCATACCAGGTATGCAAGGATGGTTCAACATCAGAAAAACAATCAATGTAATCCATCACATAAAACAAAAGATCCATATGATCACATCAATTGGTGCAGAAAAGGCATTTGATAAAATCCAACACGATTCCTGATAAAAACTCTCACCAAAATAGGGATAGAAGGAACATTCCTCAACATAATAAAGGACATATATGCAAAGCCACCAGCCAACATTAATGTTAGTGGAAAAAGACTGAAAGCATTCCCCTTGCAAATGGGAACCAGACAAGGATGCCTTCTATCACCACTTCTATTTAACATTTTATTGGAAGTCCTAGGCAGGGCAACAAGGCAAGAAACAGAAATAAAAGGCATCCAAATTCACAAAGAAGGAAGTAAAGCTATCTCTAATCGCAGATGACATGTTACTATGCATAGAAAACCCAAGAGACTCAGCAATAAAATTACTGGAACTAATAGAGAGGCTCAGCAAAGTGGCAGGATACAAGATCAACATGCAAAAATCAGTTGGATTCCTCTACATCAACAAAGAGACCTATGAAAAGGAAATAAGGAAAAGAATACCATTTACAATAGCAACCAAAAAGATAGAATACTTATGAACAAATCTTACCAGGGACACAAAAGACCTATACAAAGAAAACTACAGAACATTACAACAACAAACTACAAGAGATCTACATAAATGGACAAACATGCCATGTTCATGGATAAGAAGACTAAATATTGTGAAAATATTTACCCAAAAGCAATCTATACATTCAATGCAATCCCAATCCATATTCCAGCAACATTCTTTTTTTAATTTTTATTTTAAAAGCTTGTTTTACATTCAACATTACATGTACATTTAGTTTCATTCCCCATTTACCATGTCCAACCCTATCCCAGTATCCTCCCCTCCCTACCCTGTAACCTTCCCTCTGTGTCCCTCATATTTGTGCACTCCTGTTTGTCCATCATTTCCTCAATTTGAATGTTAGTCCTCTGGTGTCCTGTGGTCTATTGCTCTCAGATATGTCCATAGCATATGTGGGTGTGTCATTTTGGGTTGAGTGGTCTGCATGTACATCTTATTAACTATTGGGCTGAGAGCCCCCTCCTGGGGGTGCGTTTTATTCCAGGCACAAAACGTATTCCAGGGCCATAGTATTGGGGGTTTCACCAGATTTCATCTGACCAGTAATTCTGGTCATTATTGACTTTTTGGATTTTGTTCCACTTTTTCCTTCCCACTCTATCCAGGATCTCGAGATTTGATCCTTTCCTGAGTGGTTGGCATTGATATCCGGGCTCCAGCAACATTCTTCAAGGACATGGAAAAAACAATCACTAATTTCATATGGAAAGGAAAGAGACCTCGGATAAGCAAAGCACTGCTGAAGAAGAAAAACAAAGTAGGAGGTCTCACACTCCCAGATCTCAAAACCTACTATACAGCCACAGTAGTCAAAGCAGCATGGTGTTGGTACAATGATAGACAGATAGACCAATGGAACAGAATCGAAGACCCATATAGACCCACCCATCTATGAAAAGCTGATCTTTTACAAAGGGCCAAAACCCACAAATGGTGATGGCAAAATTGGATATCCACTGGAAGGAAAATGTAACAAGATCCATCCATCACCCGATACACAAAAACAAACTCAAGTTGGATCAAAGAGTTAAATGTAAAACCCCAAGCTATGAAGTTCATCGTAGATAAAATAGGGGCAAATCTAGGGGCCCTAATTCATGGCATAAATAGACTATCAAGTGCAACCTAAAATGCACAAGCAGTGAAAGAGAAGCTAGATGATTGGGACCCTTTAAAAATTAAATTCTTACATGCATCAAAAGATTTCTCCACAAAGGTAAAAAGAGAACTTACAGATTGGGGAAAAAAATCTTTGGGTATGATGTATCTAACAAAGGACTTATCTGCAAAAATTATAGAAAACTTCAACACCTCAGCACCAAAAAGACAAACAATCAAATTCAAAAATGGACAAAGAACATGAACACAGACTTCACTAAAAAAGATATACAGGTGGCCAACAAACACTTGAGGAAAGGCTCACGATCACTAGCTATTAAAAAACCAAACCGAACTCACTGCCGTGGTGTCAGATCCAACTCATAGCAACCCCTCCTTGGATTTCCAAAGCAGTATCACTATAGAAGTAGATTGCCCAATCTTCCTTCTGAAGAGTGATTGGTGGGTAGAGAGCTTCAAATCAAAATAATAATGAGATATCATCTCATGCCAGCAAAAAAAGAAAAAAAAAAAAACCCTCATGGCTGTCGAGTCAGATCCACCTCATAGTGACCCCTCCTTGGGTTTCCAAGGCAGTATCACTACAGAAGTAGATTGTCCAAGCATACTTTCAGCAATAATAACATAGTT
>NW_006922683.1:7433-13359 GCF_000298275.1 Orycteropus afer afer | reverse complement strand
GTGAGTTAAACATTTACCTCCAGTAGACACAAGCCCTGGAGAGAACAATCATGGGAGAAGGAAGGGCTGCTTATGCACAGGGAGACAGCTCAGGGCACAGGAGAGTATGGAGGGATGGTCACTGGGAAGAGGTAACTATGGGGAGGAAGTGGGAGGGGCACTGTAGCATTGTGGTAAACTGTGGTCAATGACACGAGACAAAATAAATGTGAACTGCTGTATGGAAAGTGAATTTGCTCTGTAAATCTTCCCCCAAATCACAATAAATAAATAAATAAAACGATATTGCTTATTGGTAATAAATAAATAAATTAAAAAAAAAAAGACCTGGCACAGAAACCTGGCTCAAAGAAGTTGGGGAGAAATCAACATGGAAGTGATAGCCAATGCCACCACTGCCACCGCCACCACCGCAGGATGAGCTGGGATCTACAATGCATATTGAAACTGTGGAAGATTATACCGAAATAAACTTGGGGAATTCTTCAAGATGTGCTTTTGCAGGACTCCAGGTTATATCTCATTTTTTAAATCCTTTCCATGGATCTGAATCCAAGAAATATTTGAATTCTATCCCTCCTGGTCAGTTCATGGATTCTTCCCTTGTTAAGAAATATTTGCACCAAATCCTACAAGGAATTGTGTTTTGTCACTATAGAAGAGTTCTTCACAGAAACTTACAACCTCAAAATCTATTGATTGATGACAAAGGGATAATTAAACTGGCTGATTTGGGGCTTGCCAGAGCTTTTGGAATACCTATTAGAGTTTATACACATGAGGTAGCAACTCTCTGGTATAGATATCCAGAAGTATTGCTGGGCTCAGCTCACTATTCCACTCCACTTGACATTTGGAGTACAGGCACCATATTTGCTGAATTAGCAACAAAGAAACCACTTTTTCATGGGGATTCAGAAATTGATCAACTCTTCAAGATTTTCAGAGCTTTGGGCACCCCCAATAATAGACTTCATACAGGACTATAAGAATATATTTCCCAAGTGGAAACCAGGAAGCCTAGCATTCCATGTCAAAATCTTGGATGAAAATGGCTTGGATTTGCTCTCAAAAATGTTAGTCTATGATCCTGCCAAACAAATTTATGGCAAAATGGCACTGAGTCAGCCATACTTTAATGATTTGAATAGTCAGATTAAGAATATGTACCTTTCTGACAAAAAGTTTCTGTGTGTTGTGTCAAGAACAGATAGTCATACTTTTACTTGTAACTAACTCTATTTTTGTCTTGTTTACTTATTTTGTTGTAAAACTCAAACTGTACTGCATCTTCTAATTTCAAAAGTGTAACTTAAATTACACTAATGTAAATGTTGCTCTCTATGAATTTAAATATAATCAGTATATGTGTGTAGATATAACTATCACAACCAGTTGTTACTGCAATAAAATTATAAATCTAAAAAAAATGATCTGGCACACAACGTTCTCATGCTGCTTTGCCAGTAACTGGGATTATTGCCTAGCTACAACCTCAGGGGAGGTCAATGTATAAATTAATATTTTCAAGATCTTGTTGTTCTTGCTATTAGGTATTGTTGAATCTGTTATGACTTGTAGCAGCTTATGTATAACAGAACGAAACTCTGCCCAGGCCTGCTCCATGCTCACAAATATTGCTATGTTTGAGCCCACTGTTGCAGCCACTGTGTCAATCCACCTTGTGCAGGGTACAACTCTTTTTCACTGACCCTCTACTTTACCAAGCATTATGTCCTTCTCCAGAGACTGTTCCCTCCTGATAACATGTTCAAAGTATGTGAGATGAAGTCTTGCCATCCTTGCTTCTAAAGAGCATTCTGGCTGTACTTCTTCTAAGACATATTTGTTCATTCTGCTGGCAGACCATGGTATATTCAATATTCTTCACTAACACCATAATTTGAATGCATTAATTCTTCTTCAGTCTTTCTTATTCAATGTCCAGCTTTTGTATGCATGTGAGGTGATTGAAAATACCATGGGTTGGATCAGACCTTTAGTTTAGGAAATATAAAAGCAATAAGCTTTGAGGCTATTGAATGGGACAGAGAAGGGAGAGATGAGAAAACATCCAGAATTTCATAGTAATTACAACTAATTACATTTTCTCAAATAATTTCATAAATATACTATAGTTAATAAAATTACATTTATATTTTACTGCCCAAATTCTTGGTGGAAAAAGGTCAAAATTTTAAATCATTGTTTTAAGGACAGTATGGTAGCTGAGAATTCTTAGAAATCCATTCTCTTCTGTCTTCTGGAATGCCCCCCATTCCACATCCACCATTATTCTTCAAAGAGGAGTCAGTTTGTTGAAGGCTTTTAGGAGCCAGCTAAGCACTCAGTACTCTGTTTATATCCTTTTATAGCAGGTATTCTTGAATATTACTGAACATTATAAACACCTGCTTTTCCCATTAGGAAGATGGGAACAATCTTGAGCACATATGTAGATGCAAATATCAACCCTGCCAATTATTACCTGTGTGAGTTTCAGCTAGTTTTACATAACTTCTCCAAGTACTGGTGCCCTCTTCTATAAAAGGAAAACATTATTTATCTCAGAGGGTTGTTGGAAAGATTGATGGGATAACATAGGAATCTCCTAGCACATTGACAGGCACAAATAAAAAAACCCACTACCATTGAGTTAATTCTGACTCTTAGTGATCCCCATTGGGTTTCCAAGACTGCAAATCTTTATGAAAGTATATTGCCTCATCTTCCTCCTGCATAGCAGCTGATGAGTTTGAAACACCAACTTTCTGTTTAGCAATCAAATGCCTTACCCACTACACCACCGGACCTCCTTGAGAGGGATAAATAGGCTGTTGAAAACTATTAGTGACCTCCCTCTTCCCCTTCTTTGAAGAAGGTGCTGAATTTATTTTTTCAATCCCCAGTGCAGGACTTGGCACATAGTGGGCATCAAATGTTTTCTAATTTGAATTGTAAAAAAAAAAACCAAGGTCACTTGGGGAGTGGTGTTAGACAAAGGTTTCATTTCAATGACATGGTGTAAAAGATGGGGAGCAGTAATATTTGCAGTATTAAACAAGAATCACGTCCAATTGACCAATTTCTATCTTACCAATTCAGTGCTACATCCTTATACATCATTTATTCATTCTTTTTTTTCACATTACATCACAGGCAAAAACCAAAAGGGAAGAACACACTCTGCATTTCTCAAGCTGAAAGAACTGAGGAAAAAATTTAAGTCTTGAATTGCAGTATCAAAAGATTCCATGGGCAATATGTTGAATGATGCAGGAAACATCAAAAGAAGATGGATGGAATACACAGAGTCATTATTCCAAAACTAATTTGTAGATGATCATCCATTTCAGGAGGTGGCATATGATCAGCAACAAATGGTATTAAAGGAAGAAGTCAAAGCTGCACTAAAGGAATTGGCAGAAAACAAGGCTCCAGGAATTGACGGAATGCCCAGTCAGATATTTCAACAAACAGTTGCTGCACTGAAGGCTTTCACTTGGCTATGCCAAGATATTTGGAAGACAGCTTCCTGGCCAACTGACTGGAAGAGATCTATATTTGTACCTATGTATGATAGTCGGAGCTGTGTGTCAACTTGACTGGACCACAATTCTGTGGTTTAAGCAATTGTGATGTGGGTTGTTCACATGATGGGATCAGATGTATATGTTGTGAGCAGCCAGTCTGTTGAAAGGGAGTTTCCCAAGGGGTGTGGCCTGCTTCCAGTATATTTATAGATATCCTGGGAAAAGAGACATTCTTCTGTGGATCAGGATCCTGTTGTGCTGCCTACAACTGTCTATGAGCAAACAATCTACCATTCGCTTGGAGATATTGGATTTGTCATTCCTTGGAGTCAAGAGCCAGTACTGCCTGCCAACCTTGAGCTCTTCAGCCCCTGCAGCAGTGTCAATCGGGAAAAGCCTCCCCCTTGATGTTTGATCCAAGAACTTGGTACTTGCCAACTTCTATAAATGTGTGAGCCATTTTCCTAAGATAAATTTCTCTTTTTTCTCTCTCTATATAAGCTTTCCTAGTTTTGCTTCTCTAGAGAACCCAGCCTGACACATTTGGTACCAGCAGTAGTTCTAGAGAGACAAAATCATAGGGATGGGCTTCCTAAATTGGTTCTCCAATTTGATTAATTGTAAAGGCACTGGTGACCTTGCCTCCATTAGTAAAGAGGGCCCTGCTAATCCATGGTGTAAGATGGTAACATTAATATGCAAAATAGCACCACCAATAGATCAAATATTGTGATCAGAAAAGCGAGATCAAATAGATTTTCACTTTTGAAAAGTGAGGATCTGGTTGATCGTATATTTGATACTTTTCTGCAATTTTGTCAGCATGAAGAATATAAGGAAGCTGGTTTGTTGGTCCTACTTACACTAGCCAAAGTGGTGAAAGAGCGAGATGAGTTCAGGGCTGCTGAGTCACAACTTAAGTGCAGCATAAAACACCTCAATGTTTCCAGTTGTGCTCTGAAAGAAAGCCGTATTTCTTCTAGTAACAGAGTTGATGTCGCCAAAAACCAAACCCAGAGTCTCATTGTAAGGGTGGCTGAATTACAACACCAATTAAATTGACAACACAGAATGGTGTATGAAGTTAAAGTGAGGGCATTGATTGGAAAAAAAAAATGGGATCCTGAAACTTGGAATAGGGGCATATGGGCAGATAGTCAAGAAGATTAGGATATGGATCCTGTAAATTCTGTCAAATCCCTTATTCTGAAAGGATTACTGTAAAACCATTATCCCCTCCACCTCAATTTGATGGGATTAACCCAACTGTTCCTGCTGGGTCATTGCCTAAGGAAGAGGCCATGGAAGACATTGCTGAAAGTTCTCCGGAACTTCCCCAACCACCCATTGTTGCTGTTAGACCTATAACTAAAGTTAAGTCCAAGCAAGCCCCCAAAGCTGAAACACAAGGTGTGACTGAGGAGGTGGTATGCTACACCTGAAAAGATCTACTTGATTTTGCTAACATGTACAGACAGAATCCTGGAGAATATATATGAGAATGGATACTGAGGGTGTGGAAAAATGGTGCAAGGAATGTAACATTGGTTCAGTCTGAGTTTATTGATTTAGGCCCACTAAGTACGGATTCTTCACTCAATGTTTCAGCTCAAGAGGTTAAGAAAGGATCTAATAGTTTATTTAGTTGGCTAACTGTAGCGTGGATTATGTGATGGCCTAACTTAAGTCAAATTGAAGTACCAGACCTGCCTTGGTATAATGTAGAAGAAGGTATCCAGAGGCTTAGGGAAATTGGCCTGTTAGAATGGATTTATCAGATTAGATCCCTAAAACCAGAAATGGAGAGTCCAGAAGACATGTCTTTTACCAGTACGGTGAAGAATAAATTTGTGAAGGGAGCCCCAGCATCCTTGAAGACTGCTGTGATTGCTATTTTATGTAAGCCAGATTTGACAGTGGAAACTTCCCTAATCGAAGACATTTAACTATGATGGGGCTGATTGGATCTTGTGGTAGTAGGGGCCAAGTGGTAGCAGTTAATTGACAAAGACAAGGTGGGCATTGTTACCATAATGGACAGCTGAGTCAAAACTGTAATCAGAATACTCTGACTCATGTGCAATTATGGGATTGGTTACTTAGTCATGGTTTTCCTAGTAGTGAAATAGATGGTAAACCTATTAAATATTTACTTGATCTGTATAGACAGAAGAATTCTAGGTCACGTGAACAGCAGCCTAGATAGAATCACCGGAATAAATTGTCACAGCCTCTCAATCAATGCTCAGACTTGAGTCAGTTTACAGACACACAACCCAAGAGGCTGGGTCCTTTGAGGAAGAACCCCACTACATTGCAAAAATTTATAATGTCAATCTTTCTCCCAGCCTTCCCCAAAGGGATCAGAGGCCTTTTATGAGAGTGACTGTTTA
>NW_006922683.1:4955-6226 GCF_000298275.1 Orycteropus afer afer | reverse complement strand
CAAGGCACAAGTATGTTGCATGAGGAAGTGGCCCAAATGCCTATGGTCTCCACTCCAGTCACATTACCTTCCCTCTCCCAGTCTGTACCTATATCCTCATGAGGAGTTCCTTATGATCAGTTGATTGAGGAAGAGAAAACTCATGCCTGGTTTACAGATGGTTCTGTGCAATATGCAGGCACCACTCAAAAGTGGACAGCAGTGACACTGCAGCCCCTTTCTGGGACTTCCTTGAAGGACAGTTGTGAAGGGAAATCCTCCCCATGGGTAGAATTTTGAGCTGTGCATATGGATGTTCACTTTGCATGGAACTAGAAATGGCCAGATGTGCAATTGTATATGGATTCATGGGCTGTAGCTAATGGCTTGGCCGGATGGTCTGGGACTTGGAAGGAGCATGATTGGAAAATTGGTGACAAGGATGTATGGGGAAGAGGTATGTGTATAGAACTCTCTGACTGGGCCAAAGGAGTAAAGATATTTGTGTCTCATGTGAATGCCCACCAAAAGATGACCTAGGCAGAGGAGGACTTTAACAATCAGGTGGATAAGATGACATGTTCAGTGGAAACCAGCCATTCTTTTCCCCAGCTACTCCTTTCATTGCTCAATGGGCTCATGAACAAAGTGGCCATGGTGGCAGGGATGAAGGTTATGCCTGGGTTCAGCAACATGGACTCCCACTTAGCAAGGCTGATTTGGCTACCACCATTGGTGAGTGCCCAATCTGCCAGCAGCAGAGACCAACATTGAGTCCATGATATGAAACCATTCCTCAGGGTGATCAGCCAGCAATCTGGTGGCAAGTTGATTACATTGGACCACTTCCATCATGGAAAGGACAGCATTTTGTTCTTACTGGAATAGACACTTATTCCGGATATGGATTTGCCTTCCCTGCATGCAATGCTTCTGCCAAAACTACAGCCTGTGGACTTACAGAATGCCTTATCCACTGTCATGATATCCCACACAACATTGTTTCAAATCAAGGGACTCACTTCACAGCAAATGAAATATGGCAATGGGCCTATGCTCATGGAATTCACTGGTCTTACCATGTTCCCCATCATCCTGAAGCAGCTGGCATGATAGAATGATGGAATGACCTACTAAAAACACAAGTATAGCACCAGCTAGGTGGCAATATCTTGAAGGGTTGGGGCAATGTGCTCCAGGAGGCTGTATATGCTCTAAACCAGTGTCCAATATACAGTGCTGTTTCTCCAATAGCCAGGATTCATGAGTCTAGGAAACAAGGGGTGGAAATG
>NW_006922683.1:1711-4855 GCF_000298275.1 Orycteropus afer afer | reverse complement strand
CCTGCTACCGTATGCTCTGCGGGTCTGGAGATCTTAATCCCAAAAGAGAGGAGCACTCCCACCTGGAGACACAATACTGATTGCATTGAGTTGGAAATTAAGAATGCCACCCAGTCATATTTCCTTCCTCATACCTCTGGATCAACAGACAAAGAAGGGCATTCCTGTACTCTCTGGTGTGATAGATCTGGATTACCAAGGGGAAATTGGATCACCATTACATAATGGAGATAAAGAGTATGTCTGGAGTACAGGAGATTCTTTTGGATGTCTCTTAGTACTACCATGTCCTGTGATTAAAGTCAATGGAAAATTACAGCAACCCAATTCTAATATGACTACTAATGGTCTAGACCCTTCAGAAATTAAAGTTTGGGTCACCCCACCAGGCAAGGAACCATGACCAGCTGAGGTACTTGCTGAAGGCAAGGGAAACACAGAATGGGTGGTGGAAGAAGATAGTTCTGAATATCAGATATGACCACAAAACCAGCTGCGGAAGCAAGGACTGTGATTGTTATATTTTTTTATTGTATATGTGCATCAAATATTTTTGTTTCCTTCTGTTATGAACTCTGAAATGTAAATAAGGTTAATGCATTTCGGTTGTATGTGTGTTACCATATCATGTTAGGTGCAAATATGACTTTATAATTGTCTTTATTTTAAAATTATATATGGTTAAGAAGATGTGTACAACTGCCAGATTGACAAGGGGTGGACTGTGATAATTGGAGCTGTGTGTTAATTTGGCTGGACCACAATTCTGTGTGGTTTAAGCAATTGTGATGTGGGTTGTTCCAATGATGGGATCAGATGTATATGAAAGGGAGTTTCCCTAGGGTTGTGGCCTGCTTCCAGTATATTTATGGACATCCTCAGAAAAGAGACATTCTTCTGTGGATCAGGATCCTGTTATACTGCCTACAACTGTCTGTGAGTGAACAATCCACTATTTGGCCTGGAGATTTTGGATTCATCATTTGTTGGAGTCAAGAGCTGGTACAGCCTGCCAACCTTGAACTCTTCAGCCCCTGCAGCAGCGTGAGTCAGGAAAAGCCTCCAGCTTGATGTTTGATCCAAGAACTTGGGAATTGCCAACTTCTATAAGTGTGTAAGCTGTCTTCCTAAGATACATTTCTCCTTTTTTTCTCTCTTATATAAGATTTACTGGTTTTGCTTCTCTAGAGAACCCAGCCTAATACACCATTCCAATGTGATCCCACAGAATGTGGAAATTATTGAATGATATCATTAATATCCCATGCAAGTAAAATCTTAGTGAAGATAATTCAAAAATGGTTGCAGCAGTATATTGACAGAGAACTTCCAGAAATGCAAGCTGGATTCAGAAGAGGACATAGAGTGAGAGATATCATAGCTGATGTCAGTTGGATCTTGGCTCAAAGCAAATAATAACAAAAAGATGTTTACTTGTGTTTTATTAACAATACAAAGGCATTTAGTTGTGTGAATCATAACAAATTATGGATAACATTTAGAAGAATAGGAATTCCAGAACACTTAATTGTACTCATGAGGAAACTGCACATAAACCAAGAGGCTGTTGTTCAAACAGAACAAGGTTTAAAATCAGGATGGGAGTGCATCACGATTGTATCCTTTCACCATGCTCATTCAACCTGTATGCTGAGAAAATAATCTGAGAAGCTGGACTATATGGAGAAGAATGTGGCATCAGGATTGGAGAAAGACTCATTAACAACCTGAGACATGCAGATGACACAACTTTGCTTGCTGAAAATGAGGATGACTTGGAGCACTTACTGATGAAGATTAAAGACTACAGTCTATAGTATGGATTACAGCTCAAATAAAGAAACAAAAATCCTCACAATTGGACCAATAAACACCACCACAATAGATGGAGGAAAGATTGAAGTTGTCAAAGACTTCATCTTACTTCGTTCTACAATCAATGCCAATTGAAGCAGTGGTCAAGACACCAAAAGATGTATTGTATTGGGCAAATCTGTTGCAAAGGATCTCTTTCAACTGCTGAAGAGCAAAGATATCTCCTTGAAAACTAAGATGTGCCTAACCCAAGCCATGATATTTTCAATTGTCTCATATGCATGTGAGAGCTGGACAATGAATGATAAGAAGACCAAAGAAGAGTTGATGCTTTTGAGTTGTGGTGTTGGCAAAGAATGCTGAAAGTACCATAGACTGCTAAAAAAACTAACAAATCTGTCCTGGAAGAAATGCAGCCAGAAAGCTCCTTGGAAATGAGAATGGCCAGACTTTGTCTCACCTACTTTGGTCATGATGTCAGAAGAGATCATTCTCTGGAGAAGGATGTCATGCTTGGTAAAATGGAGGGTCAACGAAAGAGGGGAAGGCCCTCAACAATATGGATTGACATGGTGGCTGCTTCAATGGGCTCAGGAATAGTAGGGATCGTGAGGCTGGCACAGGACCGGGTAGTGTTTCATTCTGTTTTACATAAGGTTGCTATGAGTTGGACACCACTTGACAGCACATAACAACAACAACAATAACATTACACTTATAGTTTGCCTCCCCAGCTGGATTATAAATTTCTTGAGTACAGAGTATGTGCCTTATTCATCTTTATATCTTCTATACCTAGAATAATGCTTTGCCTATAAGTACCCATTCAATTTTTAAGCAGTTGGGTTGTTTTTCTCTACTTTGACATATCTAGATTTGGTGATAAACTTCTTCCTTGTATCTTCAATTGAATTAAAAATTATTTCAATTTTTAAATGTTTTTATTGTGATTTGGGTGAAAGTTTACAGAATAAATTAGTCTTACATTCAACAATTCATATACATTTTGTTTTGTGATATGGACTGCAATCCCCACAATGTAGCAGCACTCTTCCCACTTCCTCCCTATGCTTCCCAATTCCATTCATTCTTCTTTCCCTTCTTGATTTCTAAGCTTTGTCCCTGGGTAAATGTTGCCTTTTTGGTCTCTTATGGTTGACTGTTCTAAGGATTGTGTACCTCCTGGTGTTACCATTCACTTCTAGGGCTATCTATTGTTTGGCTGAAAGTTGAGTCAAAAGGATGAGTTCAGTCCAGGCTTTAAGGGTGTCTAAGGACAGTAGTATCAGACGTCTCTATCAGACTAATAAGCCTGTTTTTTTTTTTTTT
>NW_006922683.1:0-736 GCF_000298275.1 Orycteropus afer afer | reverse complement strand
TGTTTTGCAGATTCTACATTATTCTTTAGTGTTCCATAGTATTCCATTGTGTGTATGTACCACAGTTTACTTATCCATTCTTCTGTTGATGGGAACCTAGATTGTTTCCATCTTTTTGCTATTCTAAATAGTACTGTGATGAACATGAGTGTGCATATATCACTTCTTGTCCTGGCTCTCACTTCTTTAGGATATATACCAAGTAATGGGATTGCTGGGTCAAATGATATTTCTAATTCCAGCCTTTTGAAGAATCATCATCCTGCTTTCCACAGTGCTTGTCCCACCAGCGGTGAATAAGAGTCCCAATCTCTCCACATCCTCTTCAGCATTTGTTATTTTCTGTCTTGTTGAACTTTCCCATTTGTGCTGGGGTGAGATGGTATCTCATTGTTATTTTGATTTGCATCTCTCTGATGGCTAATGATTGTGAGCATTTCTTCATGTATTTGCTGGCTGCCTGAATATCCTCTTTGGTAAAGTGTCTATTCATATTTTCTGCCATTTTTTAATTGGATTGTTAATCTTTTTGTTGTTGAGGTGTTTGAGTTTTCTATAAATTTTAGAGACAATTCCTTTGTCAGGTATGTCATTGCTGAGTACTTTTTCCCAATCTATAGTTTCTCTTTTCACTCTTGGAGAAGTCTTTTGAAGCACATAAAAATTTAATTTTTATTTATTTATTTTTTTTATTAGGATTTGGGTGAAGATTTACAGAGTAAATTCACTTTTCATA
>NW_006922682.1:296811-297559 GCF_000298275.1 Orycteropus afer afer | reverse complement strand
CCAGACTTCATCTCACCTACTTTGGTCATGTTGTCAGAAGGGACCATTCCCTGGAGAAGGATGTCATGCTTGGTAGGGTGGAGGGTCAATGAAAGTGGGGAAGGCCTTCAACAAGATGGATTGACATGGTGGCTGTGATGATGGGCTCAAGTATAGCAGGGATCATGGAGCTGGCACAGGATCGGGCAGTGTTTCATTCTGCTGTGCATAGGTTTGCTATGAGTTGGAAATGATTCAATGGCACCTACCAACAACAACAACATTAAAGAAGAAGAACAAATGAGGAGGTCTTACAGTGATGGTTCTCAAAACCTATTATACAGCCACAGTATTCAAAACTGTCTGGTACTGGGAAAATGACAGACACATAGACCAATGGAATAGAATTGAGAACCCTGAAATAGATCCATTGACCTATGGTCAGCTGATCTTTGACAAAGGCCAAAATCCATTAAATGGAGAAGAGAATGTTTGTTTAATAAATGGTGCTGGCAAAACTGGATATCCATTTGCAGAAAAAATGAAACAAGATCTGTACCTCAAACCATACACAAAAACTACCTCCAGAGAGAAAAAAGACTTAAATGTGAAACATAAAACTAAAGAGTTCCTCAAGGAAAAATTAGGGGCATATTTAGGGGCCCTAATATATGGCTCTGGTAGCATAGTGCCTAAGGCACTTGACTGCTCACCAGAAGGCTGGAGGTTCAAACCCACCAGCCACTCCTCGGAAGGAAGGTTGGGCAAT
>NW_006922682.1:293465-295396 GCF_000298275.1 Orycteropus afer afer | reverse complement strand
GGTGAAGAGAAGGGCAATGTACCAAATGTGAGTGATCAACATGGTGGCATTGAGGAAGAGGAAGACATAGAGAGGTACATGTTAGGTGCAGACAACAAAGATGAACCCTTTTGCACATACAGTACTGTGTTGCCAGTGAAGGCAAACATGGGTATATGGGTGGATAGATGGGTGGGCAGGCTGAATTATTAGGTATGTGTATGCAGCAGGGAGGGTACCCAAGACCATGTATAGGGTTGGCAGACAATGTTTCTACGAGTGTATTTGCATGTTCTCTAAGAATTCACAGGGGTATAGTAGAGCTGACAAGGGACAAGTTTGTAGTCCCTTCTTGGTCACAGTCAGCTGATCAGAGGGAGTGAGTAGTTGAACCTGTGGGCTCAGGACCATAGTCGCAGGGGACATCAAGCTCAATTGGCATAACATACAACACAAAACATTGTTCCACCTCCTACTTTGGCGAATAGTGACTGGGATCTTAAAAGCTAGCAGGCTGCCATCTAGATGCAATGATGGGTCTTTCCTCACCCAAAGCCAAAAAGAATGAAGAAAACCAAAGATTCATGAAACAATTAGTCCTTGTGACCAGTACATCATACGATCCTCAGCCTATATGACTGAGACCAGAAGAACTAGATGGTGCCTGGCTACAACTGTCAACCACTCAGAGGGGGATCTTTAGAGGAGATCCTGGATAGAGAGGGAGAATAATGTGGAACAAAACTCAAAATCATTTGGGAAAAAAAGGGGGAACCAGGTTTGCTGGTCTGATAGAGCCTTGTGGAACTACTGAGACTATGGTCCCTATGGGGTAAATTGTAGTCAATGTCATGAGACAACATGTGTGTGAACTGCTGTATGGAAAGTGAATTTGCTCTGTAACTTTCACCCAAATAACAATTTAAAAAATTTGTTTTAAAAAGGGATGGCTTGAATAAACATTAGTTTATTCTCTTAGAGTTTTGGAGGCTAGAAGTCTGAATTCAATGGGCCAGGCTCTAGGGGCTGGGTAAAACACCTAAACCTTGGGCTTCAGCTCTGCCTCTTGCTCCTGGCCCATTGAAGCTAGAGGCTTTCTTCACTCAGGCAGGTGCTGGCTGCTGAGGATGACAAATCCAAGATCAACAAGTAAAAAGGCATAATCCCAATATTACCAAACCACATGGTAGGCCATTGATTCAAGTCCACTAAGAGTCCCAAGATTGGCAGACAACATGGCAGGCTGCTGAATAAAACCCCAGCTACCTGCATGATTCAAGCCTGCCGAAAAGCTGGAGAATTTCCTCAAAGTTGCTTCTTATATACTGGAAGCAGCTCACATCCCTAAAGCAGCCACTCAGCTGCTCCAGTAGATTCAACTATGGAGTTAATTACCAATCTTACCATGGGGAATAACTACATCCAGCTGCCCAGTCACCCAATACCAGGCCTAGGCAAGTTGACACATAACTTTAACTACCACACTACCCAAAACAATCTATACATTCAATTCAATCCTGATCCAGATTCCATCAACATTCTATAAAGACACAGAAAAACCAATCACTAATTTTATATGGAAAAGGAAGATACCTCGGATAAGCAAAGCACTATTGAAGAAACAGAAGAAAATAGGAGGTCCCATACTCACAGATCTCAAAACCTACTGTACAGCCATAGTTGTCAAAACAGCTGGATAGTGGTACAACAACAGACACATAGACCAATAGAACAGAATTGAGAATCCAGAAATAGATCCATCCAGTTATGGTCAGGTGATCTTTGACAAAGGGCCAAAATCCATCAAATGGGGAAGGGATAGTCTCTTGCACAAATGGCGCTAGCAAAACTGGATATCCATTTACAGAAAAATGAAACAAGATCCATACCTCACACCATACACAAAAACTAACTCCAGATGGATCAAAGATGTCAATGTGAAACCTAAAACC
>NW_006922682.1:291098-292426 GCF_000298275.1 Orycteropus afer afer | reverse complement strand
CCAGGTTTTCCTCTGTGTGAATGTTGTCCCTCTGGTGTCCCATTGCTGATTGCTCCAAGGGATGTATCTCCATAGAGTAGGTGGGTGCATCAACCTGGGTTGAGTGTTCTTCATGTAAGTATTGTTTACTGTTGGGCTGAGAGCCAGCCCTTGGGAGTGAGTTTTTTCCCAGGCCTGAAGTATATCCCAAACTTGGGGGTCACACCAGACTCCATCCAACCGGTAATTCTGGTCATTATTGTGTTTTTGTATTTTGTTCCACATTTTTCCTCCCACTCTCTCCAGGATCTCCAGTTTTGATCCCTTCCCGAGTGGTTGGTATTGGTAGCCAGGCACCATCTAGTCTTTCTGTTCTTGAGGTCCGTCATGTCCTAGGGCTGATTGTTTCCACATGCCCTTGGTTTTCTTCACTCTCCTTCACTTCCAACAATAAGAGACCATTAGCTGTATCTTAGATGGCCATTAGAAAGCTTTTAAGACCCTAGTCGCTACTCACCAAAGTAGGTTGTGAAACAAGATTTTTACGTATTTTGTTGGGCCAATTGAATCTGGTGTCCCCCGATACTATGGTTCTGAGTTGGCAGATCCAGTGGATCTCTCTCCCACAGTGTCTGGCTGTCTATGAGGGATTGCTCTATCTCCATCTTCTGTTGCTTCTGTAATGATTGCCAGTATGTTTTATCACTAGTATCTGTGCAAGATTAGCCTCAGCTGAATCTATCACTGGTTTAGAGTATACTCCTGTTCACTAACCCCCATCTGGTCTTCTCAGTTGGCTATGTGTTTATCTGTAGCCCGGTGTTTGGTGTTAATTGTAATGCAGTATTGTGGATATAGTGGTATTAGTCTCTGTCGTCTATATCTTATATGCACAATTAATTATATGCACAATTAATTTCCCCAATGTTATCATGTTGGTCACAGACTCTTTCCATACCATCCCTCCCCTTATCCAGCTCAGTGTGTGGCCGCCAACTAGTACAAAATTACCTCCTCCTCTTCCTTCCCATCCCTGGTAATCTACAAAATGCGTTCCCCTCCCTAACCCTGTCTTGTCTTTTTACAGTAATGGGCTCATACAATATTAGTCCTTCTGTGATTGACTTATTGACTTATTTCACTCAGCAAAATATCCTTCATTTTGTGAGATGATTAGCATATTCTTCATTGTTCTTTAATGTAGCATAGTATTCCATTGTGTGAATCTACCATAGTTTGGTTATCCATTCATCTGTTGATGGGCATTAAGGTTGTTTCCATCTATTTGGTATAGTGAATTGTACTGCAATGAACATGGGTGTTCATATGTCTGTTCATATCCTCATCAC
>NW_006922682.1:288796-290718 GCF_000298275.1 Orycteropus afer afer | reverse complement strand
CATGAAAAATGTCATCAATATCCCTGAGTTGTAAATGTGGAAGTTGTTATGTTGGTGAATGTCTTGTGTATATTTTCACCACAATGAAAGTAAAAAAGAATATATAAGGAGGTTTATTTGCACAGTGGTTAAGCACTCAGCTCAGCTGCTAACTGGCAGGTCAGTGGTTTGAACCAAACAGTCACTCCATGGGGGAAAGATGTAGCAGTCTGTTTCCATAATGATTTCAGCTTTGGAAATCTTATGGGGAAGTTCTACACTGTCCTGTAGAGCTGCTTTAAGTCAAAATCGATAACAACAGTAACAGATTTGGTTTTCTGGTATCCAAAATATGTAAATAACATTACAACTCCTCACTAAAAAGAAAAATAATCCAATTTTAAAATGGGCAAACAATGTGAATAAACATTTATCTAACAAAGATATATAAATTACTAGTAACCAAACCCAAATCCATTACCATCGAGTAGATTCCAATTCACAGGAACCCTATAGGACAGAGTAGACCTACACCATAGGGTTTCCAAGGCTATGTATCTTTATGGAAGTAGTCTGCCTCATCTTTCTCTCACAGAGCTTCTGGGGAACTGGAACCATTGACCTTTTGGTTAGCAGCCAAATGCTTTAACTACTATGCCACCAGAGCACCTAGAATATTGACATATTGTGAAAAATATAATCAATGTCACTGAACAATTTCTGTTCTAATGGTTACATTGCAACCCAATTTGCTGTGTAATCTTTCACTGAAAACACAATAAAATATTATTTAATGACAACAACAAAAATGTCACAAAACCTGGAAGTTGCAAGGCTGAAATTTGATTTCACACATGGCTTCCTCTTAGTTACACTGCCTCTAAGACTGAATTCCTGATATGGTTTTGTTTTTTTGAAGCAATGGTCAACAACCCCATATATACTACTCTACCACTCCTCGGAAGGAAGGTTGGGCAATCCTACTTCTGTAATTATACTGCCTCTGAAGCCCAAGGAGGGGTCCCTATGAGTCAGGGCCGACTAGACAGCACATAACAAGAACAACAACATAGTGGACTTCTAGTTATCATCTACTGACACTATTGTCATCTATCAGACTTTCCCATCTGCTTATTTTGTCAGAGGAGCTCTGGTGGTGTAGTGCCTAACCAGCCAAATGCTGGCGGTTCAAACCCACCAGCCACTCTTTGGAAGGAAGTTTGGACAATCTACGTCCGTAGTGATATTGCCTTGGAAACCCAAGGAGGGGACACTATGAGTCGATTCCAACTCGACGGCAGTGAGTTTTAGTTTTTATTTTGTCAGGTTTTGAGAAATATATTTTAAAATTTCTCACTATGATTGTGAATTTGTCTATTTCTCCTTTTAGTTTTGACTATTTTGCTTTTTATATTTTGAAACTGTGTTAATGGGTGCACACAAATTTGGAATTTTTATGTCTTCCTTTGGATTGACTCTTTTATTATAGTGAAATGTCCTTCTTATCTCTAGCAATGTTTTTTTACTTAAAGTCAACTGTTGGATGTTACTCTAGCTACATTGGCTTTCTTCTGGTAAATGTTTACCTAGCATACCTTTTTCCCTCCTCTTACTTTCAATCTTTTTGTGTTCTTACATACAAAGTGTTTCCTATAAGTACCATACATGTGTTGTTTTTATCTATTTCAGTAATCTTAGTCTTTTAACTGGAGTATTTAGCTTATTTATATGTAATATAATTTCTGATATATATATTTACAACTACTGTAAAGAACCCTAGTGGCACAATGGTTAAGTGCTCAGCTACAGTTCAAACCCACCAGCTATTCCATGGGAGAAAAGAGTTGGCTATCAGCACGCACAAAGGTTTCTGCTTAGGAAACCCTATAAAGCAGTTCTATTCTATCCTGTGTGGTCGCTATGAGTTGGAATCTACTCCATGG
>NW_006922682.1:287633-288406 GCF_000298275.1 Orycteropus afer afer | reverse complement strand
AATTACAGGACCTTAAATATTTTAATTCTGTTTACAGTCTTTCACTTTTTGCATAACTGTTGTCATGCATTTTATTTCTATATTTATTTTAAATTTCACGACATAATTTTTTGTTTTATTTAGACAATATTACTATTTACCAACATATTAAACTTTTTCAATTGTTCATCATTGCATTTATCTGAAATGATCCACTTTCAGCCTTTATTTCAGAATAAATCACTGGTGACAATTTCTTTAAGTTTTTATTTGAAAATCCCATTTTTTAATAATATTTTCATTTGGTATAGAAATAAAGGTTGACACTTATTTTTTTTTTCACCATTTAAAAGTTGTCATTTAATTTTCTTCTAGCTTCATCACTTCCATTAAGTTACCTAATAGTCTCAATGTTGTATCTTTAAGATTAATATTTTCTCTTTGGCTGCTTTTAAGATTTTTTTTTCCCTATGGTTTACAGTAGTTTTATTAGAATGTTCCTAGGTGTAGTTTTCTTTGTATTTATTTTGCTTGTGGTTTTATAGCACTACTTAAACCAGTTTGGAAAAACATTAGCTATTGTCTCTTCAAATATTGCTTCTGCCTCATTCTCTCTACTCTCTTTTTGAGACTCCAGTGCAGCTCTCTGATGCCTTTATTTTGTTTTTCCTTATATACGTATGAAATATTTTCACTGTCCATGTGCTCAGACGGCTCCCTTGTTACCCTCCCAAGAGGGACTGGGTTTTCGGGAGCAAGGTAAGCACGGGCGGGCTGGTGCTTACTCACTGATC
>NW_006922682.1:278986-284720 GCF_000298275.1 Orycteropus afer afer | reverse complement strand
ATTCCCTGGAGAAGGATGTCATGCTTGGTAGGGTGGAGGGTCGACGAAAGAGGGGAAGGCCTCCAAAGAGATGGATTGATACGGTGGCTGCGATGATGGGATCAAGTATAGCAGGGATTGTAGGGCTGGCGCGGGATCGGGCAGTGTTTCGTTCTGCTGTGCATGGGGTCGCTATGAGTCGGAAACGACTCGACAGCACTTAACAACAACATAACAACATGCTATCAAATCCAGACCACTTGATTTTTCTCAAAAAGCCCTTGTCAATCTAATCCCTACTCATATTTCACCATAATGCCCCTTCCCAAGCTACATAACTTTGCCTCTGTCCTAAGGTGAATGTGTTCTCACACACTGTCACCTTACACTATTCTCCACACCTTTAATGGAATATGAGCTTTGCATGCTCATATCTAATATAATATAATATAAAATGGCCTAAAACAAAAAGTGCCTAAAATGGCACTTTCTAATATTTTTAGCAGAAATACAACAACAATGTTCAGTTATCTCACATTGACTGCGGTCAGTCACAACCCCAAGGTAATTTGTCTTAAACTGTTGCCAATCTAGGCCTTCTTCTTTTAGTTTCATGGAAATTGTTTTTAATCTTAATGTGGTACTTTTCATTTATCCTTGACAACTTTTATATTATTAGTTTCAGCAAGTCAGCCTTTGTTACTTAATTCTCACAATGGTGAGGATGGTAGGACTTGTTCCCCTCACTTTTAAGAAAGAAATTGAGACTAAGAAAGATGACCTCTCCAAGTCCGCCAGCAAGACTGAAGTAAACTCAAGACTACAACCTAGATATTCTGACAAACAATCCAGTTCATGGGCCATTTTATTCATCTCTACAGCTTTCAACCCTACCACAGGCTCTAAAGAAATGTTTATGAAATGGAATTGTACTGAGTAGCTTGAGCCCTGTGACTTATATACAGACATGTCAAATGAGTTCCATTTACTCCTTCCACGGGATTGTCAGCAGAAGATTTGTACCTGAATTCAGCAACATACTTGACAAGCCCAAGATAGCCTTGGATAAAATGAATATCTAAAGGAAGTTGATTGACATCAACTTTGAAGAACTTTGTGCTGGGTTGGGTCTGAGTGGCAAGGTTATTAGGGACTTGAATAAAGATATTAAAAAAAGGCTTGGAGTATATTCAAAGGGCCTTAATCTGGGACAGAAAAATGGAGTAGACTTTAGAAATTATCTTCTACAAAGTGAAAATATGGTCTTAATTGAAAAGGGGGCAAATGAAGGAAATTTTCACCTATTTTGTGCTAGGTACTGCATTAGATCCTTCCTGTAAGTGAGCATATTTACCATTGATTAATGTCTAGCCTGGAAACTAGGCCATAAATCAACTACCCCAGATCCAGACAAAGCAATAGCACAAGTGCAATCAACCTTGCTCTTCCTTGAACTTGCCAAACATGCTTCCTCCTCAAGGCTTTTGCACTTGCTATTTCTTCTGTCTAGAATGATTTTCCCCCAGATATCTTCATGAATGAACCCTTAATAATCTTCAGTCTTCAAGTGTCATCTTCTCAGAGAACCTTCTTTGATCACCCTATATAAAATAGCATAGTCCACCCCTTCCTTTCTATCCCTTATTTTGCATTATATGTTTTCATTACATTTATCACAACCTGACATACTATATATGACATATTAGACATGCATTTATTTTTTATTGTCTATCTCCCCATTAGAACGTGAGTTCTATGAAAGCAAGGACTTTGTCTGTTACTGAATCCTCAGTGCCTGGAACAGAGTAAGAGTTCAATAAATAGTCACTGAAAAAAAAATAGAATGTATAACTTGCTACACATCATGGCTGAGGAAAAGAAAACACAAGCTTATGCAATAGGAATATAGTGACCATAAAGAGGATGGTGACAATTCTCCACTCCGTGCTGATACTGGTACATTGGACTATAGGCTCTATTTAGCCTCCAGACACCCTGGAGCATGTCCTGAAGGTAGTGAAAATCTAGAGAGTTAAAGGCCAGAAAGCAGGAGAAACAATTGAAGGAACCAGAACTACTGGTACTGAAGATTAATTGGTTATTTTTGTTTGTTTGTTTTCAGACCTCTGAAGGTCTGTCACAGAGCAAAGGGAGCATGCAGGGACTGTATGGTCCCAGAAAACAGATAGAATAACAGAATATAGAGAGATTTAGCCATAAGAAAAAACGTCATAATGGTTAAAACTGTCTATGGATAGAATGGGCTGTCTTGAGAGAGTGAGGTTTTCACTACTGGAGATAGGCAAGCTGAAGCCTAATGTAACAGACACAACTAATTATCCTCAAGCATTATTCCTCCCTTCTTCTAGTAACAAAACCATCTGGGCTTTACCAAAAAGAAATATAAAACAAACAACAACAACAAAAAAAAATATTACCATTGAGTCGATTCTCACTTGTGACAACCCCATATGTTACAGAATAGAACTGCAGAACTATTTCATAATGTTTTTTTTTTTTTTTTTCTGGCTCTGGTAGCATAGTGCCTAAGGCACTTGACTGCTAACCAGAAGGCTGGTGGTTCAAACCCACTAGCCACTCCTCGGAAGGAAGATGGGCAATCTACTTCTGTAGTGATACTGCCTCGGAAACCCAAGGAGGGGTCGCTATGAGTCGGGTCTGACTCAACGGCACATAACAACAACAACAACAATCTTTATGGAAACAGATTGTCAGGCTTTTCTTCAGCAATGCCACTGGGTGCATTTGAATCACCAACTTTTAGGTTAGTAGTTGTTCTGGTTACCTAGTGCCACTCTGACAGGAATATAATACAAAATGGGTTGGCTTGAACAAACAGGAGTTTATTCTTTTACAGTTTGGGAGGGTAAAAGTCCGAGTTCAAAGTCCCAGGTTCTAGGGGGCTAGGTTAAAGCCCCTCAACCATGGGTTTCAGCTCTGCCTCTTGCTCCCAGCCTACTGAATCTAGAGGCATCTCTACATTCAGACAGCTACTGGCTGCTGAGGCTAACAAGCCCTAGGTCGACAAATAAAATGGCACAGTCCTGATGTTTCCAAACCACATGGCAGGCCATTAATGCAAGTCCATTGAAAGTTTCAAAGATGGCAGAGAATAACAACTCAGCTACATGCAGGGTTCAAGCATGCCATAAGTTAGAGGCCATTCCCAAAGCTGTTTCTTATATATGGGAAGCAGACCACATCTCTAAAGCAGCTACTCAGCTGCTCCAATACATTTCACTATGGAGATAATTACCAATATTACCATGGGGAATGACTATATCCAGCTGCCCAACCACTCAACCAGGCCGAGCCAAGTTGACACACAAACTTAACTCCCACAGTAGTTGAATGCAAACCATTTTGCCACCCAGGGACCTATTTGAACTTTAGCCAGCTACATATATGGCTACCCAACTGTAAACTACATTTTCCACCGTGCTTTGTATCTACGTATGACTAGAAAACTAATTTCAGGCCAATGAGATAAGAGTGAAATTGGTGTAAAAAACTTCTGAGTCACTTCTTTTATATGGTATTTATCTGTCCTTACTGTGCATGTGTGTATGCTGTGATTATGTGTCTGTATATGAGTCTGTTTGTGTGACCATGTTATACACATTGCTATGGCCATGTAAGTACGTGTGTGCGTGTTTGTGTGTGTGTGTGTATGTGAATGCATGTATGTGAGAGTCTGTGGAGGTATAGACAGACATAGGTACTGTTTGCATGCTCTGCTTGTATCTACATGTATATGAGACAAGGTCAATGAGGTAGTCTGTGTTTTTATGTGTGCTGGTAATGTGAATGTGTGTACCTGCTGATGTATATGTATGTATGATGTGTAAGGATCTTGTCTGTGTGTAAGCGTCTACATGATTATGATTTATAAACCTATGTCTAGATGTATGTATGTATGTATTATATATGCATGTGTGTATGTTTGTTAAAAGGGTCTGTGTATATCAGTATGTCCATGAAGTGTTTCTTCTCACACTTCTTTTCCGGAGAAGCTGGAGTTCTGAGCCCTGCCTTCAATGCACCATTTCCCCACATTTGTGTCCCATCATAGCTCAGGCTGACAGGACAATGTATTCAGAGCTAAATGGACTAAGCCATACCCAAGTCCTCTATTCTGTAGCAAAACAAGGTGTATATGAAGGTGTACCTGCTGATATGGCTCGCAGTGGGTATGTGTGTGTTGGTGCACATATGGAAATAGATCACTATGAAAGAAGGTAAATGTGCAAAGGTCTGTGTTTATGGTTCCATCAAAGAGGGTATGGGGTAGTGGCTAAGTGACTCTGGAGTCAGACTGCCTGTGATCAGGTTTTGGCTCTTCTACTTTTAGTTGGATGGTCATGGACAAGCAAATTAACTTTTATGTGCTTTGTTTCCCCACTTATAAAATAAGAATAATGAAAATGCTTACTTTGTAAGGTTGCTCTAACAACTGAATTAGTCATATAAAATAGAAAGCATTTAGGATATGTTGCACAGACCGCAAGACTATTATGTATTATTATTATTGTTGTTATTTAGATTAATGTAAGGAATCAGAAATTGACCAAATAAGGGTTGGCCGTAATTCTGAACACCACACAATCCAAAGTCCAGCCCAATATCTACATTCCTCCTTAAATATCACTACCAAGAGGTACTAACAGGAGCTGATAGAGCATAACCTAGTGAATAGGAGCTCTGGTGACATAGTGCCTAAGGCATTTGACTGCTAACCAGAAGGCTGGCGGTTCAAACCCACCAGCCACTCCGCGGAAGGAAGGTTGGGCAATCTACTTCTGTAGTGATAGTGACTCAGCAACCCAAGGAGGGGTCGCTATGAGTTGGATCCGACGTGATGGCAGTGAGTTTGGTTTCTGGTTTTGTTTAATCTAGTGAATATAAACTCAGATTCTGAAGATGAACAACTGGGCTTGGAACTTAGATTTCATCCTGTCTCACAGCATTGAATATTATAGCAGGCATATCCTCACATGCTTGGCTCCTAGTCATTAAAGCCTCACCTCAAAAGTCACATACTCAGAAAGGCTTTCCACTGATTGCTCTACCAAATTATCCTTTTCGATCACCATTGTCTTAAATTCACTGTCCCCCAAGCTTCCTATCCAACCTTTCAAGTTGCCATTGTCAACTGATCTCACATAGATAATTCTTTAAAAGAACACAATACTCATAGCAGACATATTTTAATAATTATGATAAGCCAGTTTTTTATTAGTATTATTCAAAGAAGGCTTCAGGGGACCAATTTGGTTTAAGGTTTAAAGTTTACAGATTATCCCAGGGCAATAGTTTCAGTGTTTCATCCAGCTTCAGTGGCTCCAGAAAGTCAGGAGTCCACTGAGAATTTAAATTTTGTCCTGCATTTTCTCCCCTTTGATCAGGAGTCTTCTACAGAATCTTTAACCAAGATGTTTGGTAATGGTGACAGAGCACCGTCCAGTTATTCTGGTCTCATGGAAAAGGAGGCTATTTTTCATGAAGAAGGCAACTGCACACATATTTGATTTCCTCCTTTGATACCTGAATTTTCTTCTTCAGGTGAATGGAAATAAGTTGTCCAGTGGATGGGCATGTGCTAGCTTCTAAGATTTCAGTTACTATGCAACAAACTAGGAGCTAAAACAGAAATACTGGGAAGGAGTATTAGGCCAATTGATTAGGATGTCGTTTGAAACTATGACCTTAAACCTCCAAAGCAAGAAAACAAATC
>NW_006922682.1:270852-278790 GCF_000298275.1 Orycteropus afer afer | reverse complement strand
TTATTGATGCCAAATTTCTGATCACCATAAACAAAACATCACAGCTTCCCAAACAATATCTCCCCTTCTCCCCTTCCCTCTCACCCTTGTTGTAGTTGCATGTGCCATCGAGTCAGATCCGACTCATAGCAACCCCTCCTTGTGTTTCCAAGGTGGTATAACTACAAAGTAGATTGCTTAACCTTCCTTCCGAAGAGTGGCTGGTGGGTTTGAACCGCCAGCCTTTTGGTTAGCAGTCAAGTGCCTTAGGCACTATGCTACCAGGGTTCCACTAATAAATTTTGGTCTCTCTATATTTGTCTATTCTCATCATTTTATATAAGTGAGATGTGCCCTTTTGTGATTGATTTATTTCACATATACAATGCTTTCAAGATTCATCCATATTATAGCATTATCAAGACTTCTTTTCTCTTTCCAGCTGAGAAGTATACCCTTGCATATGTGAACCACATTTTGCTTATCCATTCATCCATTGATGAACATTTAGGTTGTTTCCACCTTTTGGCTATTGTATATAGTGCTACAATAAACATTGGTGGGCATATGCCTGTTCATGTTCATGACATATTCTTGTTCATGCCCTCAAGACTTTGGGGCATATAAGTACCAATGAGTGAATTTCTGGGTCATATGGTAGTGTTATACTTGTTGTTTGTTCATTGTTTTTGTTTTTTGAGGAACTACCACACTGTTTTCCACAACAGTTGTACCTTTCTGCATTCCCACCAGCAATAGTTCCAATTTCTCCACATTCTCACCAGTATTTTTTTTTTTTAATCTTAGCCATCTTGGCAGGAGTGAAGTGGTATGTATCTCATTGTGATTTTGATTTGTATCTCCCTGATGGATAAGTATATTGAGCATCTTTTCATGTGTTTCTTGTCCATTGGAACATCTACTTTGGTGAAATGTCTATTCAAGTCCTTTGCTCATTTTTAATTGGGTTGTCTTTTTTTCTCTTGTTAAGTTGTAGGAGTACTGTATATATTCTGGATATTAGATCACTGTCTGTTATATAGCTCCAAAACTATGTCCCAGTCTGTAGGTTGTTGCTTCACTTTGTTGACAAATTCCTTTTATTTAAATTAAATTCTTGGTTGGGCAATCCTACTTCCGTAGTGATACTGCCTCGGAAACCCAAGGAGGGGTCGCTATGAGTCGGGGCCGACTCGACAGCACATAACAACAACAACAACAACAATTTTGATATAATTCCATTTATCTACAGTTTTGTTGCTAGTGACTTTGATGACATTCCAAGAATCTTTTGTTGAGGATTAGGTTTTGAAAGAGTTTTCTTCTAAGATTTTTATGGTGTTAATTCAGCATTTATATCTTTGATCCTATTTGAGTTAATTTTTGTATATGATGTGGGATGTGGAACTATCTTAGCTATCTATTGCTGATATAACAGAAATACCACAAGTGAGTGGCTTTAACCAAGAGAAATTCATTTCCTTGCTGTTTAGGAGGCTAGAAGTCTAAATTCAGGACAACAGCTCTAGGGGAACAATTTCTCTCTCTGTTGGCTCTGTGGGGGAAGTCCTTGTTTCTTTCCAGCTTGTATCTTGACTCCTTGGAGATCTCATGTGTTATAACATCTATCTTCCCCCAACTGTGCTTTCTTGCTTGGTTCCTTGCTCAAAATCTCAAAAGAGATTGACTTAAGACACACCCTACATTAATGCTACCTAATTAACATAGAAAATAAAACTTTTTCCCAAATACAATTATAGACAACAGGTATAAAGATTAGGATTCACATATTTTTGGTGGGACAGAGTTCAATTCTTTACAAAGACTTCATTCTTTTGCATGTGGAAATCCAGTTTGTCCAGTACCATTTATTAAGGAGGTTAGGTTTTTTTGTTTTCATTCCCCCCCCCCAATTGATGGATTTTACTCCTGCGGTGAATTGCTTAATGTGGCCCTTCTAGCCATTGTCCTCCATTCTGGGTTGTATTGTACATCCTATTATTCATTATTCATGCCTATTTGGGGTGGTGTGGTAGTTAAGGTTGGGTGTCAACTTGGCTGGGCAGCTGGTAGTAGTCAGTCGTTCCTTATAATGACTGGAAATAGGTTCTGTGGTGGGATTTGCCTTGAGCAACCGAGTAGCTGCTGATTGCTAAAGCCATCCACTTGGGTTATTTCTGTTGGAGCAACACAGGTGGAATGTATCTTGAGTCTTGCCTTGCTGGAGGGTATACCTCAAATCACCACCCTTAGCTTCCTTGAGGGTATACCTACAAATCTCATGGGAAGGTTAGCCCTCCTCTTGCTTCAGTTCTGTGTTTTGTCTCATCCTCATCTCACCCCTGGACTTGGGACAGCAGCTGTCATCTGATCTGCTGATCAAGGTTCATCAAACCCTGAGAATTGGGACGATCTTCCAGACCCACTCACAAACCCAGGACTTGCCAGTCTGCCAGCTTCCACCATTACTACGTGAGAGAACAGCTTGGGTGTCTGTGAGTTCTGTGAGGCACTATAGCAAAATACAGAACCCTAAGACAGGGGAGATTACTGGGAGGAGAAGGAGGAGTTATAAAAAATATCTACACAACCAAGAAAAAAGCCCCAAAATATACAAATCAAAATTTACCATAACTGAAAAGAGAAATAGACAATCCCACAATGATAGTAGAATTTAATACACCACTTTCAATGAAACACAGAACTAAAAAGAAACTCAACCAATATAAAGATCTAAACAACACTCTCAAGGAACTTTACCTCATAGACATATACAAAAACACTCCACCGAAAAACAGAACAGTATATATTCTTTTCCATGGTACAGGGGACATTCTACAGATTAGATCATATCTTAGGCTACAAATCAAGCTCTAATAAATTTAAAAACATTGAAATACCACAAAGCATCTTCTCGGATCACAATGCTACAAAATTAGGAATGAAAAACAGTAATATCAAGGAAAAAAAATACATAGAAACTGAATAGCATTTTGCTTAAAAACTAATGGGTAATAGAAGAACATTCCTGGAATCAAATGAGAATGAAAACACAACATATCAAAACCTTTGGGACACAACAAAAGCAGTGCACAGAGAACAATTTATAGCAATAAATGCACATATAAAAAAAGAATAAGGAACAAAAATCAACACCTTAACCCACCATCTCCAACAATTAGTACAAAAAAACAAGAAAAGTCTACAAACACCAGAAGAAATGAAATAATAAACTTTAGAGGAGAAATAAATACAACAAAAACAATGGAAAAGGATTAAAAAAGATAAGATGTTGGTTCTTCAAAAAGATTTTAAAAATTCTACTGTTGAAACAAAGAAAGAATATGCAAATAAGAAATGAAATAGGCAATGTCACCACAAAACCAACTGAAATAAAAAGGATAATACCAGAAAACTATGAAGAACAGTACTCCAACAAATTTGAAAAATTAGGAGTGAACAAATTTCTAAAAAGACACTTCTTACCAAAACTAACACAATATGAGGTAGAAAGTTTAAACAGATCCATCACAAAGAAGAAACTGAAGAGCTCATAAAAATAACTTCCAAGAAATAAAAGATTCCTGATCTAAATGGCTTCACTGGCAAATTCCACTAAACCTTCAGAGAAGACCTGACGCTAAATCATCTCAAATTCTTTTAAAACATAGTAAAGGAAATACTCCCAAACCCATTTTTATGAAGCAAGCATAACCCTGATACAAAAACCAGCAAAGTCATCACTAAAAAAAGATTTACAGAAGTACCCTGCGTGAAAATAGATGCAAAAATTCTTGACAAGATCATAGCCAATAGAATCCAATTATATATATACATACATAAACCAAACCAATCTCACTGCCTTCAAGTCGGATCCGACTCATAGTGACTCTTCCTTGGGCTTCCGAGGTGATATCACTACAGAAGTAGATTGCCCAACCTTCCTTCCAAGGAGCAGTTGGTGGGTTTGAACCGCCAACCTTCTGGTTAGCAGTCAAATGCCTTAGGCACTATGCCACCAGAGCTCCTATATACATACATGCATAGATAGATAGATATGCATGTACATATATAATTATGAGACCACTTTAAAAAAAAGTCAAGAAAATGTTTTCAAACAGAAAGAAACATTCTGTGAAGGTTACCAGAGGTGGGAAGGTGAGGGAGGGTAAATCAGTAACTGGAGAGTAGACACGTAGTGACTTGGATGAAGGGAAATCCAATATAGAATAAGGGGAAGGTCAGCACAAAATGATCTAGGCAAAGAAAGACACTGGCAGGAGCACAAAAGTTAAAGGTAAAAAGATATTAAATATACAATCCTGCAGTAGCAGTAATAACAATAATCTACAAGTGGATACTTAGATAGACACACAAGCTAAACAGGTGTGCAAAGGTGAATGGGACTACACCCATGAATATATATGTTTGACAGAAGATATTTCTACATATGTATTTATAAGTGCTGCAAATATATCCATGAGTTTAGTAGAGCACACAGGGGCTAACATTATGAAAACTTCTTGGTCAAAACCAAACACCTTGAGGGTCAGTGTGAGGACTCAGGCACTAAGATCATTTGGCATAACATAGTCCACAAAGGAGCTCTGGTGGCATGGTGCCTAAGGCATTTGACTGCTAGTCAGAAGGTTGGTGGTTCAAACCCACCAACCACTCTGCAGAAGGAAGACTGGGCAATCTACTACTGTAAATATTTACCACCTTGGAAACCCAAAGGTGGTTGCTATGAGTCAGAGTTGACTTGATGGCAATGAGATTTTTTTTTTTTTTTCGTCCACAAAGACAATATTCTACATCTTACTTTGTTGATTAGAGACTGAAGTCTTAAAATCTTGTGAGCGGCCAAAGAAGCAATTAATTCAAAGGACTAATGGACCATGTGAACTCCAGCCTCCATGACCCTGAAACCAAAAGAACTACCAGCTACAACTGCTGACTGCTCTAAAGGGATCACAATAGGAGGTCCTGGATAGAATGGGAGAAAATTGTGGAACAAAACTCAAAATCATAAAACAGACCAAACTTACTGATTTGATAGAGACTGATGGCCCTTAGTCACCTTTCAAGCCTGGAGGTGAATTCACCCTTATAGCTCACCTTTCAACCAAACAATAGACAAGCCTACAAAGTGAACAATAACACCAGGCAGTACACACCCCTTAGAACAGTCAACCACACAAGATCAAAAGGACAGCATATGGCCAGTGATAAAGCTCAGGAGGCAGTAAGGGATAGGAAAGAAGGACAAATGGAAATGGAAAACAAAAAGGAACTGGGAAGAGTGCTGTTACATTGTGGGGCTTGGAATCAATGTAATAAAACAATATGTGTATAAATTATCGAATGCCAATTTGCTTTCTAAATTTTCACTCAAATCACAATAAAAAGTTTTTAAAAAAAGAAAGACAGACAGAAATGAAAGGAAGGAAGGAAGGAAGGGGCTATTGTTGGGAACTGAGGAAGCAGGATTGCCATGCCCAAGGGGCAGAAAATCAGAGTCTCCTGGAGCCTAAATGGTGAGCCCTTCACTCAGAGGCAATGGAAGAATATGGCACCTAAAGCTTAGGGAGCAGAGTTGCCATCTTAGTGTGCCTGGAAGCCAGAATCGAAGTCCAGGGTGATGGCGTCTCTATCCAGAGTCCAGAAAGTGTGGCCAACTTCTACTGTGTAGGGGGCAGGATCATTTCACAGATGGTCTCAAAGAATAGAGGATCATTTTTAAGCCTTGAGAGTTAATGTAGTTTGTTCTACTGGGTTTGGAATTTGCTTGGTGCTTGTTATCCCTTCTTTCCCTCCAATTTCTCTCATTTGTAATGGAAATGCATAACTTGTGCCTTTTCCACCATGGTACCTTGGAAGCAGATAACTAGTGTTCTAGATTTCATAGGTTAACAGATGAAGAGGAATTTTACACCAGGATGGAATATGTCTGAAGTCTCACCTTAATTTGATTTGGCTGATTAAGATGAGATTTTTTTCACTTGACGTGACAGTTTTGGAATGATGTGATGGTGTGAATGTGCTTTGCATGTGGCAAGGACATGACTTTTGGGGGTTCAAAATTTGGAATGTTATGGATTGAATTGTGTCCTCAAAAACTGTGTTGTAAATTCTAACCCTTATACCTGTGATTATAATACCATTTGGGAATGGGTTCTCTTTTTTATGTTAATGAAGCTGTATTAGTATAGGATGTGTCTTAATTCAATTTCTTTTGAAATATAAAAGAGCAAGATATAAACAAGTGAACAAGCAGAGATGAGGGAATATACATCAAGGAGCTAAAGAACAGAAGCTGAAAAGACAAGGAACTTCCCCCAGAATGAAAAGAGAAAGCCTTCCCCTAAAGCCAGTACCCTGAAATTGAACTTCGGGTCTCCTAAATGTGAGAAAATAAAATTCTGTTTGATAAAGCCAAATAAATAAATAAAGTAGCTCAGTGAACTTCAAGTAGAATAAACCCAAAGAGATCTACTCTATGACACATTGTAATCAAACTCTTTAAAATGAAAAAAGAAGCTTCTTAAAGCAGCAAGACAGCAGCCCAGCATAACTATAAAGTGTCCTCAATAAGATTAGGTGCCATTTCTCTTCAGAAATCTTGGAAGCCAGGAGACAATGTTATTGTTGTGTTGTTATGTGCCATCGAGTCAGACCCGACTCATACAGACCACCCCCCTTGGGTTTCTGAGGTGGTATCACTACAGAAGTAGATTGCCCAACCTTCCTTCTGAGGAGTGGCTAGTGGGTTTGAACTGCCAGCTTTTTGGTTATCAGTCAAGTGCCTTAGGCACTACGCTACCAGAGCTCCCCAGGAGACAATAGATTTTATATATATATAACTGAAAGAAAATAACTGTCAGCCAAGAATTCTTTATCTGACAAGACTGTCCTTCAGAAATGAGAATGAAAATGTAATAAAGATATTCTCAGATAACAAAAGTTATAAGAATTCATTATCACCAGATCTGCCTTAAAAGAATTGGTAAAAAGTACTTCATGTGCAAAGCAAAGAACACAAGACAGCTACTCAAACTTGTACAGAAGAATAAACAATAATAATAAATAATAAAAGAGAGATCTCAAGTTAAGATAATGGCATGCGGAAATAAAAGGACCAGTTTTATGGTATTTTCAGTTTTCAAATTGTTATATTCTAGAAGCTTTATAACAGAAACTGCATAATGAATGAGTCTAAGTATATCCTAATGGGCACAGGACATATAATGATGTAAAAGGTAATGACAACAGAGACGCAGGGGTGACAGGAGTGAAATAGGAATACAGTTTTTTTATGTTAATATGATATATTACTTGTTATTTGTATGTTATGTGTTGGTGTCAAGTTAAATTAGGTTGTTACACATGTAAGGAGTTAAATGTAATTTCTACAGTAACCACTAAAAAAAAAAAAAGAAACTTTAAAAATATACAGAAAGTAAGAGGAAAGAAATCCAAAAGACTTAACACACAAAAAAAGTGACACGAACAATGACAAAATTGCAGGACAAAGGATTTCTAAAGCACACACACACAAAAAAATAGCAAAATGACACGATTAAGTACTACCTTATTGGAAATTACCTTAAATATAAATGAATTAAACACTCCAAGGAAAAGGCACATGGTGGCAGAATGGATTTAAAACTTCATAATCCTTCCAAATGCTGTCTAAAAGACACATCTGAGGTTCAGAGACTCTAAGAGATTGTGAAAGGATGAAAAAGAATAATCTTTAAAAATAGTAATAGAATAAAAAGAGAAGCTACAGATTGGGGAAAAAAAATATTTAGCAATGACATATCTGACAAGGGACTTATCTCCAAAATTTATATAAAAGTCCAACACCTCAACAACAAAAAGACAATCCAATTAAAAAAATAAGAAGACATGAATAGATATTTCACCAAAGAAAATACTCCGGTGACCAACAAACAT